>NW_004444018.1:1274381-1312813 GCF_000243295.1 Trichechus manatus latirostris
ACTACTGCATGAAACCCAAAGGGATCTACATAAATGGGAAAACATCCTATGTTCATGGATAGGTAGACTCAACAATGTGAAAATGACAATTCTACCCAAAGCAATTTACAAATACAATGCAATCCCAATCCAAATACAAACAACATTCTTTAAAGAGATGGAAAAACTAATCATTAACTTTATATGGAAAGGGAAGGAGTCCTGGATAAATAAAGCTCTACTGAAGAAGAATAAAGTAGGAGGACTCACACTAACTGACTTCAGAACCTACTATACAGCTACAGTAGTCAAAACAGCTTGGTACTGGTACCACGATAGGTACATTGACCAATGGAATAGAACTGAGAACTCAGATGTACATCCATCCACCTACGGTCACCTGATCTTTGACAAGGGCCCAAAGCCCATCAAATGGGGAAAAGACAGTCTTTTCAACAAATGGTGCTGGCAAAATTGATGTCCATACCTCACACCATACACAAAAATTAATTCAATTTGGATAAAAAACCTAAACATAAAGCCAAAAACTATAAAGTTCATAGAAGAAAAAATAGGATCAACTCTAGAGGTCCTAATGCACAGCATTAACAGGATACAAATCATAACCTACAACACACAAACCCCAGAAGAAAAGCTAGATTACTGGGACCTTCTAAAAATGATACACTTAGGCTCATCAAAGGATTTCACCAAGAGTCAAAAGAGAACCTACAGACTGGGAAAAAAGTTTTGGACATGACAAGTCAGACAAAAGTCTAATCTCTAAAATCTATAAGAAAATCTAACACCTCTTCAACAAAAAGACAAATAATCTTATTAAAAAATGGGCAAAGGAAATGAACAGACACTTCACCAAAGAAGATACTCAAGCGACCAACAGACACGAGGAAATGCTCACGATCTCTAGCCATTACAAAAATGCAAGTTAAAACCACAGTGAGATACCATCTCACCCCAGCATTACTGACACAAATAAAAAAAATGTAAGTAAAAAAAGTTGGAGAGGCTGCGGGGAGACTGGAATTCTTATGCACTGATGGTGGGAATGCAAAATGATACAACCATTTTGGAAAATGATATGGCGCTTCCTTAGAAAGCTAGAAATAGAAATACCACATGATCCAGCAATCCCATTCCTAGGAATATATCCTAGAGAAATATGAGTCGTCACACTAATAGACATATGCATGCCCATATTCACTGAAGCACTGTTCACAATAGCAAAAAGATGGAAACAACTTAGATGCCCATCAACAGATGAATGGATAAACAAACTATGGTACATACAAACAATGGAGTATTATGCAACGATAAAGAACAATGATGAATCTGCAAAACATCTGACAACATGGATGAAACTGGAGGACATTATGCTGAGTGAAATAAATCAATCACAAAAGGACAAATATTGTATGAGACCTCTACTGTAAAAACTCATGAAAAAGTTTACACACAAAAAGAAAAAATCTTTGTTGGCTGTGAGGGGTGGGAGGGGAACTAAATAAACAACAGGTAAGTGGTAACTTTGGTGAAGGGTAAGACAGTACACAATACTGGTGAAACCAGCACAACTTGTACAAGGAAAGGTCATGGAAGCTCCACAGACACTTCCAAACTCCGTGAGGGACTGCAATGCTGGGCGGAGGGCTATGGGGACCGTGGTCTCAAGGAACATCTAGCTCAATTGGCGTAACACAGTTTATGAAGACAATGTTTCCACATACTACCTCGGAGAGCAGCGTCTGGGGTCCTGAAAACCTGTGAGTAGTCATCTAAGATACTCCACTAGTCTCACCCCTTCAGGAACAAGGGAGAATGAAGAGAACAGGATACAAGATCAGTTCAAAGGACTAATGGACCACAGCTACCACGGCCTCCACCAGACTGAGTCCAGTACAACTACATGGTGCCTGGCTACCACCACTGACTGCTCTGACCTGGATCACAATGCGGGGTCCTGGACAGAGCTGGAAAAGGACATAGAACAGAATTCTAACTCACAAAAAAAGACCAGATTTACTGGGCTGACAGACTGGAGAAATCCCGAGACTATGGCTCCCGGACACCCTTTTAGCTCAATGGTGAAGTCATTACCGAAGTTCACTGTTCAGCTGGGGTTTGGACAGACTCATAAAATAAAACGGGACTAATGAGGCACAGCAGTCCAGGGACAAGGACTAGTAGGCAAGAGCAGACAAGAAAGCTGGTGATAGGGAACCCAAGGTTGAGAAGGGACAGTGTTGACATGTCGTGGGGTTGTTAACCGTTGTCATAGGGCAATATGTGTACTGTTTAATGAGAAACTATTTGTTCTGCATACCTTCATCTAAGGTACAAAAAAAAAAAAAGAATTATCTACGTGAGATCAAACTGACAACAGCAACTCAAAAATTCTGATGGGAAACCTAGGCGACAGTGAGTTGAAGATAATGGTGATGGAATAATCTCGAAAAGGATAGCGAGAACAGCAGCACAATTGGAAGAATTAAATCGATGTCACTGAATTGTACACATAGACACTTCTGAAATGTAACTTTGGCTATGTATATTTTCACCAAAAAAAAAAAGTCCTCCAAGGTCAAGAAGGGAGAGAGTTGACATGTCATGGGGTTGTTAATGTCGTAAAAATCAATGTGTACTGACTGTTTAATGAGAAACTATTTGTTCTCTAAATCTTCATCTAAAGTATAATAAATATATATATATATAAAAAAAAAAAATCAGCCAGTGAAAACCCAATGGATCACAAGGGTCCAATCCACAAGCGATCATGGTGATGGCACAGGACAAGGCAGCATTTCATTCTGTTGTGCGTGGGGTCGCCATGCGTCTGTGGCTGACTCGAATGCAGCTACAAGTGTTTTCCAACTCATCCCTCTCTTACTAACCACTGAGTCTGCAAACAGGTTACCAAAACCCATTGTTGTAGAGTTGCTTCTGTCTCTTAGTGACCCTATAAAGCAGAGTAGAACTGCCCCATAGGGTTTCCAAGGCTGTAAATCTTTACGGAAGCAGATAACCGCATCTTTCTTCTGCCGAGCAGCTGGTGGGTTTGAACTGCCAACCTTTTGGTTAGCAGCCAAGTGTTTGACCACTGTGCCACCAGGGCTTCCCGCTAACAGGTTAAACTGGTTATTAAACTGGTGGCGCAGTGGTTAAGTGCTCGGCTGCTAACTGAAAAGTTGGCAGTTTGAACCCACCAGCCACCCCACAAGAGAAAGATGTGGCTGCCTGCTTCCATAAAGATTTACAGCCTTGGAAACCCTATGGGGCAGTTCTACTCTGTACTATAGGGTCGCTATGAGCCAAAATTGACTCAATGGCAATGGGTTTTTGTTTGTTTTTAAGCCAGTATTGAGAGTTCCGTAACCTTTTCAGACTTCCTTCTACCTCTTCCATGGGTAAGACAACTCCAGTGAAAAAAACTACGTTAACCCCGTTTTCCACACTAAAAATCATTTTCCTGTTCAAGGCTGAAGCCATGTTTGTTTGTACCTGTTAATAGTCATGTGTGCTATACATAAGGTTTTTACTGGCTAATTTTCAGAAGTAGATCACCAGGCCTTTCTTCCTAGTCTGTGTTAGTCTGGAAGCTCCACTGAAACTTGTCCACCATAGGTGGCCCGGCTGGTATATGAAATACCGGTGGCATATCTTCTAGCATCAGAACAACACACAAGCCGCCACTGTACAACAGAAAGGCAGGTGGTATCTGTGAAATCTAGACAATGAAAAAGACCAAGGAAGAATCAACAGGTTCGAATTTTTGTGGTATTGGTGAAGAATACTGAATATACTATGGATTGCCAGAAGAACAAACAAATCGGTCCTGGAGGAAGTACAGCCAAAATGCTCCTTAGATGTGAGGATGGCAAGACTTTGTCTCGCTTACTTGGAACATGTCATCTGGAAGGACCAATTTCTAGAGAAGGACATCATGCCTGGTAGAGAGTCAGTGAAAAAGAGAGAGACCCTCAATGAGATGGGCAGACTGACACAGTGGCTGCAACACTGGGCTCAAATGTAACGAACCCACCAGATCGTAAGGCTAGTGCAATTATCAGGCAACATCTGTTCTGTTATATATGACTCAAAGACGGCTGGAAGGCACCTAACAACAACAAAAGTTATGTTTGTAAATAAACATTCCCTGTGCCTGTATTTCTGACACTGTGTAAGGTAACAAAACAGAGTCAGCATTCGACAGCTATCCCTGGCCACCCAAACCATACCTCTGTTAAACTCTCATGCCCAGAAACTCAACTAGCTGGGTAACAGCCCCAGTATGGAGCCTTACTCCATGGATGGCCACTACCCGCTGAAGCAGCAAGAAGCAGGGGTCAAAATTACCTGTCTAGAACAATCTTCTGTTGTCCATGCCAATGCCAACTCTCTCACTGATTGGCTTATAATAATAGAACTGGCCCTCAAAATCCAAAAATTTAGGTTTGCATCTCAGCAAACTAATACTAACTGTCCTTCTTGAAGTCACTTCAAGCACTGGGCCCCACGTCTCTATCTGAGTAAGAGTATCACCAACCTACTTCAGAGTTTCATGAAAATCAAGTTAGCTAATATATAAACTATTGCATATTTTAACATGCATATTACATATATACATTAAACACACAAATTGACATATACAGCATTATAAAGTGCTATACAAATATAAGAGGTTATCCCAATTCTTCAAAACAAAAAAAAAAAACAAACCCACTGCCATCGAGTCAATTCTTACTCATGGTGACCCCATGTATAACAGAGTAGAACTGCTCCATAGGGTTTTCCTGGCTGAGTCAGAACCGACTCTGCAGCAGCAGGTAATTTTTATGGAAATGAAGTCCCTGGATGATACAAATGGCTAAGTATTTGACTACTAGCCAAAACACTGAGAGTTCAAACCCACCCAGAGGTACTTCAGAAGAAAGATCTGGGGATTTGCTTCCAAAAGGTCACAGACTTGAAAACTCTATGGAGCACAGTCCTACTCTGAAACACACAAGGTCACCTTGAGTCAGAACTGATGTGATAGTAAATTAACAACAACAACCTTTATGGAAGCTGACAGCCAGGCCTTTCTTTTGCAACGCCACTGGAAATCTACTTAGGTGCTGCCTTTCCTCTATAACACCAATTAACAAACTCTTCTTAAGCCCCTTCAAAATCCTCCATAGCACTTCTGCTCTACTTGGTAAACTAAATCCACATGCTCAAAAATCACGGTTTATATAAAACTCCCATACAGTTTCCTAACAGTTCCTGTATAAAAGTCTTCTTGCTACAAAATGGAAAGCATCATGAGACAGATTCCTACCAAATATTTTGCTGTCTCTCCTCGTTAAACCCTCTACCACCAAAACTAATCACAGGATACACATTTGCCATACTTTCAAGTAATGCTTCACAGAAGTAAAACTGAATCCCCATGTCTCCCTAAACTGAACAAACAAGATGCAACCAGTTAAACTGCTCCTAAAAGGGTTAGAATAAGGCTCTGTTTACAAAAAGAAATTATATGTTAGTAGTTGTAAGATTCCTCTATATTTAAACTGAGTTAAACATGGTCAAACATCTCAAAGACCAGCAATGAATCAAATCCTGGTGTACCCTGTAGAGTTCTTAAACTGAAGACATATTCTTACAGGCATCTTAACTTCCCATTTTAGGGTTCTGTGATTCTTAAAAGCTCCACCTTTTCATACTCCTTACATCTTGTCCACTATACACAGAATAATACATGATGAGTGTTGTTTGCAGCTCAATACAAGGCAAGGACTGCTTAAGAGTAACTGCCCACATGTCTCAAAGCAATCAAATGGCACCCCAAAATCAGCTTAGCGAGGGGAAACTCTATCACCATCAAATTGCAACTTGATGGATCATAAAAAATGGTGCTCAGGCTGAGGGCTGGCAAAGTAATCTTTTGGTTTCCTTGAGCCAAGCAGGAAGCCAAGAAAAAAAAACAAATGGAGCTGTTGGTAAGAAGTGTCTGACAACAGATAAACAGGCAAGAACAAGGAAACAAATCACACAAGAGGAAGTAAGGAGACAACCTTTAAGTCCCTTCCGATTAGAAGTTTCTGAGTCTGTGAAAAACACTCAACCTCACACCTCACTAGCAGCCAGACAAAATGCAAATTTCATTTTAAGTAAGGTGGGTCATTCTGGCCCAGTTAAAGTTAGGTTAAAAAAAAAAAAAAAAACCAGAATTAATAAAATCCAATGCTGATGAGTTCTCAGGGAAGCTGGTAACAATCAGATATTCCTGATGGCAAAGTAAATTGATACAATTGTCTTGGAAAGTAACTGGGCAATGTGTTTCAAGAGCATGAAATCATTCAAACCCTTCGGTAAGGCTTCCCACAGCTCGGAATTTATCCTAAGCAAATAGTTCAAACGAAAAGCATTCCACACACGAAGCTGTTCACTGCGGCACACAAAGCAAAAGATAAAGAGCAGGTAAAGATGTAACAGCAGTTCAACGCATCCGAACCATCTGTGGAGTTTTAAAAAAAAACTTAGTGTTTCTCCTCCTGACAAATCAGTTGTCTAATACTAAGAGAACAGTTACATACTATACGCCAACCCACAGGCACAGCAAGTGATCGTTAAAAGTCATATTTATGATAATGATGCTAAACGGTCAACACATTCACTCTATGCTAGTTATGGAAGAAGTCCTTGCGGTGGCACAAAGGGTTAATGTGCTCAACTGCTAACTGAAAGGCTGGAGGTTCGAGTCCACCAAGAGGCATCTTGGAAAAAAGACCTGGCGATCTACTTTCAAAAAATCAACCACTAAAAACCCTATGAACACAGTTCCATTCTGACATACATGAGGTCGCCATGAGTTGGAGTCAACTCAATAGGCATCTTTTTTTTTTTTTTTTTTAACGTCTAAAAGAGGGAGAAAAAAAGACATGGGGTTAGTACACCTGTTTTTGTTTTTAAAGTATACATGAGGCCAAACACTGTAAATTAATGCCCAAAATAAAAGCAATTGATTGTGCTAGGGTGGTAGGGTTATTGGTGATGTTTTTCCTCCAGTGACCTCGATCATCGCCCTTATTTAAATTTATCGTTAAACTGGGAAGGGAGAAGAGCGGTCAGGCCCACCACACTTGCAATGAGTCGCAACAACGGTGGCAAACCCTGAACATCATTTGAGTACCCTGACCTCTTGTTGTTAGGTGCCATCGAATTGTTTATAACTCACAGCGACCCTATGAACAACAGAACGAAACACTGCCTGGTTCTGCGCCATCCTCACAATCATCCTTATGCTCGAGCCCATTGTTGCAGCCACTGTGTCAATCCATCTTGTTGAGAGTCTTCTCTTCTTCGCTGACCCTCTATTTACCAAGCATGATGTTCTTCTCCAGGGACTGATCCCTCCTGATAACATGTCCAAAGTATGACCTCTTACAATCCTCAAATCACACATGCAGAAACAGAAACCTAAAGGAAATGATCTGCCCAAGATTATAAGACAAAATCAGAATGCAAAACCAGTGCCCAGTCATTTCGCAGGAAGTGGAAGTGGGAAACTGGGTCTTACCTCCAACCAGCAACAAAGCCAGTAAACTCACGCCCTGTTTGAAAAACACATTCGAATGGCCACACAGCCCAAACAAGACTGTGGCAGGACAAGGCCAGAGTACCACAAAGATGATTCTGCCAATGACAGAGGACTGTACCCTTTGCTGCCCCGGCAGAGGAAAGAGCCCTCTCCACCATCTGCTTAAGGCACTCTGCATGGCAGGGCAGGCATTTTGTAAGGATGTAAACTGTAAATAGCCAATCTTAAATAAAAGAGATGCAGCCAAACTCCACATCAGTTCTCTCCTTCCTAGACAAAGATAATTAGTGCATCAACCCTAACATCACAACATCTGGCCTAACCGTAGACAAAATCCACAAAAACACATCCACAAATACATCCCAATTTCCTGGAGATGACATCCACTATACCTAAAGAAAATCCAGGACGTTTGTATCAAAACTATGCACCCAAAATGATTAAATATGCAAAACACTTCAAATAATCTTCCAGTCTTCTCCTCCCTTTCATAGGGAAGGGAGATGACTTCACTGAGACACCTCCTCCAGCAACTCCGGACAGCCTTACTATCTCTCAAAAGATCACCTGCTTCACCTGCTACACTGGTTCATCATATCTCATTTAGCTTATAAATGCACTCATGAAAGATAAGTTTATCTCAAATTCTAATGCACCAGAGCAGCTTTCTGTTTAAAACATAATTACTTCGAAAAAGTGATTAATCACATTTGGGGAAAATCCCAATTTAAGGAATCGGGATGTTTTTAAATGGAGGTCCACCTCCTTGCAATGTATAGGTGGCGCTACTCACAATCCACCTGGGAGACCTGCTGAAACACAGATGGCCGGATCCTACCCCCAAGAGTTGCTGATCCAGGAGATCCGTGGTGGGGCCTGAAAATCTGCATTTCTAGCAAGTTCCAGGGGTTGTTGAGGCTGTTGAACCAGGGGCCACACTCTGAGAACCGCTGCCGTCTATTAACCGTCGCAAGAGCTGCAGCACCTACTGCTTTGCACAAGCCAGGCCCTCTCACATCTACTCTCTAATCTTCCAGCACCGCCAGGTCCCCAGTGAGAATGCACAAAAAGGTTAAAATAACTTGCCTAAGGTCAGACACAAGCAAGCAGTGAGGTGAGGCCTGCCTCTCTCCAAAGTCTTTCCACAACCCAAGGTCTGCCTTCTCCATACATTTTTATAAAACAAGACCAAAGCAAGAACACAAATAGAGGGTGTAGGAACACACTTGCCTACAGTGGAAAACCTCAAACGATATTCATTTAAATTATTCCACCCGTGGCAATGTAATCTCACCCGTTCTTAAAACCCATGATTAAAACAAAACACAGAGTACCAGATGACAGAAACCCTTTAGTGGCTCAACTAATCAGAACATAAGTCACCAATTACTGGCAGATAATAACTTTTATGTTCCATCTCCCCCTCACTTGGCAGCTACCACGGCATTCTAAATCTAAGTCTCGTCCAACTGGGCACTGGCTCTAGCTTTTCACTGCTCGTCTTTCACGCTCGCAGCTTTGCTGAAAACAAGGAGAGGTTAAGAGAAAGGGAGGAAAGAGAGAAAGAAAAAAAAAAATCTGCTGAAAGCTGCCAGGGCGGAGATACCAACACTAATTGCTCCCATCCTCTGACTCCTCCCGAGGCAGACTGCAGGGGCCTGCCATCTCCTGAGCAACTCAAACGGACTGCTGTGGAGTCAATTCCGACTCACAGCCACCCTAAAGCACAGGGTAGAACTGCCCTCACAGGGTTTCCAAGGCTATAAATCTTTATAGAAGCAGACCATCACATCTATCTCACGAGCGCGGCTGAGCGCTTAACCACTGCGCCACCAGGGCTCCTTCAGAGCAACTCAAGCGCCCTTAATTGTTTATGTTCTTAATGCAGGGCCTCTTGAATGCATTCATTTTTAATAGCAGGCTTGAGTGTGGGGCCCATCAAAGAATGACAAAGCAACTCTCTATTCACTGGTTCTCCTTCCTGCAATGATGGTCTTTTGATTTATTAGCAAATGACAAGCTTGGCAGGCCCCACTTGAGGGTTGCCCTCATTTTTTTTTTTTTTTTTTAAGAATTCAGTTGCATTTTCCAAGATGAAGTTGAGTCTGCAACAATGCTTGTGTATTTGTGTAAATTCTTCCCCCTTCAGTTCCTTCTAATTAATGACTTAAATGTTTTGACCCAACTGTTGCCAAGCAGAGCATTTGGGCTCTAATTTGTCATTTTGGTAAAGATGCATCCTTGACAAAGGCACCGCAGCTGTTTCTGTTCCTAAATAGCACATTTCCATTATTCAAAAACCCTTGTTACAGAGTTCAGGAAGTGCCTGTTCATAGGAAATCGTATTGACTTGGCCCATGATGGAAAAAGACAGCTTTTGGTGGCCTTAAAGGAAAACACGCTGTTGCGCCACACGGTGCTCAATACAAACTCTGTCGGGTGAATCCCAGGACCCCGCCATGAAGTCATCTCCATTGTTCTGAGGATGGAGAGAGCAGGCCTCACCCAGGAACATGCCCCAAACAGGCCTATACTTTTAACCCTCTTCACAGGCCTTAGTCACTAGGTAGCTCATGAGAAATGAGATAATATCATACAGTAGCAGGATTAGTGGGAGGAAAAGCTGACTACATCATTGTATGTACGCTAAAACTGCAATCTTAGGAATGGGAATATATAAAAATTAAAGTACTTTGAAAATGGGGTTTATGAAAATTTTCTTCATACAAATTTGTAGTATCATTTTTCATGCAACAAAATGAAAAACATTTAAAAATTAGAGCTACCCTTTAGACCTGTGTGATTTGTCTTTGGTGGTACTGACATCCGGCAGTAATTCCTATCTCCATGTTTTATATCACTACAAAGCAAATGACTAGTGCCCGTAACTATGCTGTTAAAACTGCAGTGGAGTCTGCCCCAAACTCACAGCAGTCGACCCCAAACACAGTGGAACTAAATGCTGCCCAGTTCTTATGCCCCAAACAATAAAGCACTAAAATGTATCACTAGCTCTAGCATTTCCTGTTGTTCCCACATCTCATTGTTTGGACATCGCTGGAAGAGCAGTTTGGTGTGAATGTTTCCCTTGCAGGTTGAAATCTTTAAACAATGCAGGTGATGGGAGAAGAATTTCATGTCCAAGGTGACCATGGGCCAGTGCAGTGGTTTGCTAATTCTGAAAGCATGCCACTCTTCTCCTTCCTGTGCACCTCTTAGGGAAAGCAACTCACTCCATGAGGAGGCTTATGCCATCACTGCCAGATGGCATGACAGCAGAATGGCCCAAGTGAGGTGTATGTATGTGCTGGTAAGGCCCCAGGGCAGCTTCAGCCAAAGCCATCCCCAGGAGCCCCAGTCTTAGCACAGAAGTCTCAGTCCAGGGAGCCTCAGGCCCTGGCCACACTCCTTCTCCCAGCAAGGTGGAACTGCTGGAGAGGTGATCCTTTGGGAAGGAAGACTAGGTTCCCGGCCTTCCCTGCTGGAACCTGGGATTCTCTTTTCAATTAACATCATGCCAAGAAACCGGCAAAGCTTCAGAATGCCATTTAACCTCAAAGCAGCCAAAAGCAGGATTTGTAAGAGAGGGAAGCTCTCTTTCACAGTGGCACTAGAGTCTCCATTAGAAGCAGTATACAGCTGTATCCCTCAAATGTGTGGGATGTCAGAAGTTGGGAGACACTGCCTTAGGAAAGTGGCTTGTGAGCTGTTAAGTCAACAGTCGCGGGAAAAAAAATGCTTTCTCAAAAGCATTTCAGATCATCATTAAAATGAAATCTGAGATACTGGCTAAAATTTCCAAAGCATAACCTTTGGAAAACCTTTCAAATATTTAGAAGATGGTAAGCAGGAGGGTCCTAGATCACAGACTTCACAGTGTATATAGATTCACAGACTATTGACTCAACTAGCAGGTAGAAGCAAACATGGACAGCATCTTAAGTACAAATTAAATTACTTCTTTTTAGAAACGTGATCATTACATCACAATTCAAAGCACACAGAAATCTACGAAAGAGAAAAATCATCGCCATTCCTCCAAAATAACTACCTACTTTCAGAAAAAAAGTGTGCTCTGTGAGAAATCAAGTATTCAGGGTTACATGGATTGACCAAAAATATATATAATTAAAAGTATGTAAAAAAAAAAAAAAAAAACCTTAAGCCCCTTTATGCCCCCATCATGTCAATTTATAATTTTAAAATCATGCCGTGTTACTGTGTTATCTTAAGATATACTGGAGAAGCATTAAATAAGGCAAGGGCAACGGAGGGTAAAGTGAGAACAATTATGAACTGAGGGCCATGTCATTAAACTTTCTATCACCGCCAGAAGTTGCACTCCTATAATTCACAAGCTATTTTACAAGTGGACAAATCAAGTTACGCGCTCATGTGTTTTTAGAAGGCATCTGAGATATTCTTCCATTAATTATGTGGGTTCCAGGACATGTCAATTCTCGTTTCCCAGAGCACCAGAAACCAAATTTAACCCACAGATTCGGTTACACTGGTCTGTACCAGCGTGGTTCCCACAGGGCTGGGCTGGCTCAATAATGCTGAGCTCCTTCTGGAAGAAGAGAATAGACTTCCTGCCATTTGGACTGCGAAACACAGTAATCCACCAGGGAATAAAGGTCAATGTTGCACTTTTGGTCATTACTGAATCATTTGAGATGATCCGTGGTAAGGATGAGAGGAAAATCGAAGGCTGGGAGAACTCTGAAAATGGCTTGACCTCAGACCAATTTTCATCTCCATCTGTCTAACAGACGTGTGGATAAATAAAAAGCCCTCCCTCCTTTTGGGCCACTCGGCTGTTTTCAGATCCTCGGCACAAGCCAGAAATCAGTTAAATAATACATTAATAAGGGGAAATAACCTTCTAAGCCCCAGACTGGTGTTTATTCAGGTCATCAGCTAAAGTTTGGAACACAATTTCCCAGTCTGCAAGCAGTACCGCAAAGCAGAAATCTTAACAAATACAGAGAATCCTGCAGTGCGGGGCATGTGCCAAAATCTACTTACTTGTACATGCAAATACATGTGCGCTTACACCTCCACCCCCCCCCCCAAAAGATATCTAGGAGATTCCTATTAAATCTGCTAACACACACACGAAGGGGAACAGCAGTTCCAAAAACTGCATGTTGCTGCTAAATAAATCCTTATTTTTTTTTTCAAGTGTCCAATTAAAGCTGCTTAATCATTATTAAGGCATTTCAATCCTTAAATACAAAACATTCTTGGGAATCCACAGCCTAATTACCATTTAAGCCATGGAATAAATGTTAATATCCTTCTCCTTTATACTAATACTCCACTTTACTGGTTTGGCCGAGTGACTTTTTTTAAAGTAATGTTGTGCCACATCTAAGTTTAGGCCCCCACAGTGTATCAATGTCAAACAACATCGTGTCAAGCTAAGATTCAATTCAGGTAAGTGCCACTGCCAAATTTTCTTGTTCCCAGATGGGCTTTAAGATTATTTTATTGCTTAAAATTTAATTTGTTCCAACTCGTGTCTCCATGACAACGTTGGCTAACCCTGCAAATCATTTGGGTAATTGGATATCTTATCTTTCTATTGCTCTCAAATCCAATGATTCTGCTAGAATTGTAACAGCCAATCAAATTTACAGTCCTCCTGAGTAATAGACTTGGAAAAGCAGCCACATTCATCTCCTCTTTACAGCCATATTAACCACTATGCGACAAACAGGAGAATCCGGTCTTCAAACTATACTCCAAATTATAAATGATGTCAATACCAGTATTCCCACAGCGCAGAGCGACTCCAAAGCCCCTTTCCCTTTTAGATTGCTTTAATTTGAGAAGCAACAACTGTTACTCATTTCATATAAACTCTGAGCTATTTCAGCACTTCTAGAGAAACTGACAAGACTAATTCTACAAAGCAATCAGAAAATCACAGCTTTCTGTTGTATGTGACTTTGTGACAAAATAACAAACAAAACACAAGATTATAGTAATGCAATGACACTGATTTATCTGGAGTTCTTTACTTTAGGTGGGTTGTTGTCACTGACCACCAAGTCGGCTCTGACTCATGGCAACCTTCTGTATAACAAAATGAAACACTGCCTGGTCCTGCACCATCCTCATGATCCTTGGTATGTCTGAGCCCACTGTTTCGGCTATTGTGTCAATTCATCTCATTGAGGGTTTCCCTCATTTTCCCTAAGGCTTAATAATACATTAGTCGAGAATAAAAAAGAATACAATGTAAACGTTCATCTAAAGCACACAAAAAATAAAAAACTCCATGGGGGCGGGGGGAAGGAAATAAGAATAAATACGCATTTAACAGCCAGTTCAAAAATCTTTGTACCCTTACAGAAATCTGTGTAGTCAAAATTTGACACCTCCTTTACTTCATTTGGAGCACTGGTAGCACAGTGGTTAAGAACTCAGCTGCTAACCAAAAGGTCAGCAGTTCACATCTACCAGCCACTACTTGGAAACTCTATGCGGCAGTTCTACTCTGTCCTATAGGGTAGCTATAAGTCAGAATCAACTTGATGGCAATGGGTTTGGTTTGGTTGGTTACTTCATTTAAGAAGCCCTGGTGGCACAGTGGTTAAAGCAATCGACTGCTAACAGAAAGGTCAGCAGTTCGAAACCACCACTGCCTCCACGGGAGAAAGACGTGGCGTTCTGCTTCCTTAAGATTTACAGCCTTGGAAACCCTATGGGGTTGCTATGAGTTGGAATCAACTAGATGGCAGTGGGTTTGGTTGGTTACTTCATTTAATTTATGAATATCACAGCATCCAGGGAACTCAATTATGGAATACAGGTTTCTTACAAGATTCAAAAGTCAGCAGTTCCCCTCTTGAGTTAGTGGTATGATTTTGGCCTCTGGTCAGCTAAAAAGTACAGAAGTTGGACACATTTCAGTGGCCCAATTCCAATCTTCTCAGTAGCTGTGTGAGGAGACTGGCTTCATGGGAACTCACTGCCCGGGTACTGTAAAAGAGCCAGCCCACTTACAAATGGAAAAGGCTCCGGAACCCAGGCCAACTGGCAGGCTAAGGGGGTTGTCAAGAACCTAGAGCTTCCCCCACAGATACACAGGATGTCCAGGCCTCTGCTCAAGCTAAACAGAAAGAGAGGAGAATGTGAAGCTGCTCAACACACCCATTTCAGCAGCCTGGCGAGTTTATGAGCAAGTGTGAGAGCAGATACGGGCATAACGTGTCTGAGCACAGGACTACCAGACCAGCTGTGCCTCCTTCATCCCCAGTACTTAGAAGGACACAAGAGAAGTTCCTACTGCCTCACGCTTGGCAATATGAGTCGACAGCCTAAACTTTCAGTGTGTCCAATCCCAGTGACCCTGCTTTTCTCCCCTGGGAGTTTTTTTCCTGCTTCTCCAAATACTAGCAACATAAACAGCAGCTGTCAATGTGACAGCCAACAAAAATCTCAACCCCATGACTACTAAGCCCATGGAGAAGATAAATGACACAATTACTCTACTCAAACTTTTGCATAGAGCATTTCATGTTTTCATAGCTTATACAGACACACACTTCATCAAGACTCATGGCATTCTCTTCCCCTCATCAAGCAACAACCTGACCTTATAATCCACCCCCTCTTATTTTCAGGATGACAAATTCTCTCCTTAAGAGAGCTGGATTTTCCATGTTACATTAAAAAGGAAAAAAAAAAAAATCTGAAAAGCACCTCCCACTCTTTTGTCCTGCCCAAATTAACTTCAATAAAATGAACCAAATCCTTTGTTGTTCATCCATCCCCTTAAATGAAAAAACCCTGGCACAACTTCACAATTTTATTCTTCCTGGTAGTTGTCTCACTACGTAAGGCTGTTGTCTCCCAAGGACACATCTTGTCGTTTGGCCCAAGGAAGACATTTTAATGCCTCTAGAACTCCTTAGATAGTAGAGGCTGCCAACAGGGGTCTTATTAAAAAAAAAAAAGACTCCTTTTTGAGTCTAAATATAAATGCTTGCTATGATCTTAGAAGGAAATGAGTAAAAAGGCTTTGTAGATGAAAGGGAAAAATAAAAACTAAATAATTCAGACATAAAGAAGAAGAAAGCCAGGCTTGGGCAAAAAAGATGGAAGTATAATGGAGCATGGCCTGGAAGGCCTACTGCAGGGTCCAGTTTTAAAGGGAACGCAAGCAGATTTAGTTATTGCTCCCAGCGATCCTGCAGAGTGCCTACTATGTGCCAGGCACCACCATCACTGATCTCGAGTACGTTAACTACTTAATCATTGTAACAATGCTATGGGGTAGGGTGCTATTGTCATCCCCTAACCCTACTAGCCTGTTTTCTCTTTTGTAAGGAGGAAGAATTAATACCAACACCAAGGGATGCTGGAAGGTATACGGAGACCTCCTATAGAACAATGCATAAGGCACAGTGGGAGCACATGGAGACTCAGTCTACTGTCCCAAATAAGCTTACTCTACCATAATAAAACCAACATAAAGCGAGATGAAGTGCTGATACTTGCCAATGAACCCTGAAAAATTATGCTGAATGAAATTAAGTCGCACTTATTAAAGAGCAAATATTGTATGACCCCCACCTACACGAAATACTCAGAATGGGCAAAGGCATACAGACCAAAGTTTATTAGTGGTTACCAGCAGCTGGGGGGAGAAAGAAAAGGGGAGTTATTGCTTCAGGGGTACTGGTGATGAATGAACAAAGGTGATGAAAAAATTTGGAAATGGATAGGGGTGATGGTTGCACAACATGATATAAGTAATCAATGTCACTGAATTGTACACGTAAAAATGGCTGAAATGGTGTTCTGTTATACATGTTTCGCTACAATAACATATAAACCAATTAATTAATTAATAAACCCAAGAAGCTGACTTCTACGGCCCAAAGAGCTGAAAAGGACAACTGTTTTGGGAACTGAGGGGGTACCTGTCGCTGCAGGCTGCCTGGAACAGAAGGCGGGCCCTGCTGCCAACCCAGTGGCCTATCCTTTATTCTCTCCATTCCAGATCAAGATGCAGATAAATGTTAAGACGCCCTTTCCTAAATCAAAAGCAACCTTTTTATGTTCACTCCCTAATCCACAGATGCCTTTCAAATGGCACAAATAAAAGCAGCTGCATTTTGCTCCCCAAAATCAATTTTCTCCCCAGCCATCAACTAGATGTTCCCACACAGAGAAAGAACAGCCCTTCCCTTCTAATTCGAAAATCCATACTGCCATTGCCCTTGCAAACTGCTAAACAAGCAGTATCGGCAAGTCACTTGTGTTCTGTAATATATTTACTGCAAATCCCAATGGCTCGCCTCCTAATGCGGTCTTCTATTGTGTCTGTTCATGTCAATACACTGACTGGTCACCTTCCTTGTAAGTGGCTCTGACTGGCTGTTTGCTCAAGGCATCAAGAGGGCATGAGGAACAAAGGCTTCACTCCTGAGGAGCTCAGCCCAGGCCACTGCCTTGGAGAGCCTCCTCCACAGGCCCTGTCCTGAAAGAGGTTTTGTTTTCTGGCACTTCACACCCATTACACCACCCACGGCCTCTGAGGCCACCTTGAATTCTCCACCAGGACAGTTTCCGTACACATGAAGTTCAAATTCACAGTCGTCTTGCACAATTATTGCCCAGTTTACTACCTATCCACATTAAAGCTACTTCTCTCAGGGAACACGCTGCTCACATCTTACAAAACCAAAACCAGTTGCTGTTGAGTGAATTCCGACTCATGGTGATCCCATGTGTGTCAGAGTAAAACTGCTCTCCACAGTGTCTTCAAGTCGTGACCTTTTGGAAGCAGGCAACCAGGCCTTTCTTCCGATGAGCCTCTCGGTGAGTCTGAACCACAAACCTTTCTTAAAGGTACATTATTTCAAGTTTCGTTTAAAGGGCCAAAAGAAAGGTCGAGATAAGGGCTTGGTAAGAGGAGTCCAGCTTTTGTGTGTAAGTGCAAATATCTATCAAAAAAGAAAACATTAATGCTGTATTATGGTGGATCGTCTAATACAACCACCCCAAAAACACAAAAAGCAAGTCTAGCAGGAAAATATCATGAACACATGTTAAGACAGAATTCTTAAAATGTAGAGGAAAAGCCTTCTTCATACATATGTCTAAAACAGGGTTGGCATCTAGAGACATGCCTGACCCTCTACCAAACCCTTCCAAGTTCTCCAGATTCTGAGTGAGCGAGTGATCGACTGACTGACTGACTGGGGGACAGGAGGAGGACAAAAGCTCTAAATAAAATATGTGATAAGGCAGATATTACAAAATGTTAATTATAGACTCTAGAGGGTGAGTATATAGATATCCAATGAATTTCTTCTCTTCTGTACATTTCAAATTCTTTGTAAGAAAATGTTGGGGGGCAGAGGACTACATAAAGATTCCAAGTAAATAATCAATGTGTATAATCATTATTATTAAGAAACTTGGTGACTAATGCCTTTAAAGAAGCTTGTTAGTCAACTTATCAGAAACTCTACTTGGCAGCTTCAATAGATGTCAGGAGATAAGTAGCATTCCAGGGGCAAATTATGAATACACACCCTCAATTCACACGGAAATCTCTGTCTCAGCAACATACTAGTTTTGGATTTTTTTTTCAAGTACAAACGCATACAGATTACTGTAATTAAACTCCCCATTAAGAAACCTCAGGGGATAGTCTGTAAATCACATTTCCAAAAGAAAGACAACAGAGGAAATGTGGTTAGATGAGATGATTAGAAATAAATTGAAATCTTGTAAAAATATCAAAACAGATTTTAGTCTTTGCATAAGTACCCATCATGGTACTCTTAATTCAAGCTTTTTAATCTGGGTTTCATGGATTTGCTGAAGGATCTTAAGATGTCCACAAACAGACAAAACTGTTAGACAAAGCCATCTGTGTATTTTCGTGTAAAAATGTGGTAAGTAGCTTTCATCTGATTTTAAAACAGGTTCAGGGTTCAAACAGTTACAACTACCACTCTACATAAAAAAAGCAGTTGCCATCCAATTGATTGCAACTCACAGAAGCCCCGTGTGTGTCAGCATAGAACTGTGCTCCATGGGGTTTTCAATGGCTGATTTTTTAGAAGTAGATTGCCAGGTATTGCTTCTGAGACACCTCTGGATGGAACTGAAACTCCGACCTTCTGGTCAGCAGCTGAGTACATTAACCGTTTGCACCACCCAGGGATTCCACCACTCTACATAAGGATCATATTAAACACGCTATGTACTGAGCACCTACTTTGTATAAAGCACTGGGAAAGAGTAGATAGAAGTCTCAAGCTCAAGCTTCTAGCAGACAGGAACCTAGATGGAGTAATAAAAGAGGCACTTGAAAAACACCATCATTACAGAAAACAGAGCAAAACAAGTGGTGTGACAGCTTCCTGTTGGAACGGGTACGAAAGGAAGGCCTTGGGGCAAACAGGCAGCGTTCCATGTGAACTGGGCCTTGAAGGATACTGAGGAAGGCCATGTGAAATTTGACAAAAAGGCCTAGTTTTTTTTGTATAAAGAAAGAAAGCAGAAACATACCAAACATACTGCACACACGAAGAAGAGACCCACTGGCTGGGTTAAAGGAATTGCAGGGAAGAGAAGATGCCTCGGTAAAACAGGAGAGGAAATAAATCAGGAGCTGTGAGGGGTAGCCAAGGAGGCAATCCCTGGAGTGGGAAGTGGAAATCAGTAAGAACAGACATAAAGACCCAAACCCCTAAAGATGCTTGGCATTCACAACCTTAAAAAGATGCTCCTTTTCCAGCGCTAGAGTTCCAAAGTCCAGTGGGTATACCCTAGGGGGGTGTTACAGATTAAAATGTGTCCCCCCAAAATATGTGTTGTAAATCCTAACCTCTAGGCCTGTGGTTATAATCCCATTTGGAAATAAACTGTCTGTTACGTTAATGAGGTAGGATTACTGCAGGGTGTGTCTTGCGTCAATCTCTTACAAGATATAAAAGAAGCAACCACAGAGGAAGGAAGACAGATGCCAAGCCACATGGAGATCTCCAAGGAACCAGGAAAAGAGAAACTGAAGAGACAAGGACGTTCCCCCAGAGCAGAAAGAGAGAGAAAGCCTTCCCCTAGAGCTAGCACCCTTAATTCAGACTTCTAGCCTCCTAAACTGTGAGAAAATAAATTTCTGTTTGTTAAAGCCATCCATGTGTGGTATTTCTGTTACAGCAGCACTAGGTAACTAAGACGGGGTGGGGGCGGGAGGGTATAGGACAAACCCACAAAGTGTGGGGAAATGAGAGAACTCTTATTTTACTCCCTCCATTTAAAATTTTCATTTATTACATGCTTCCATAAAGAACACAGTCAACAAAACCCTACGGGGCTGTTCTACTCTCTCTCATGTGGGTCACTGAGTTGAAATCATCTCAATGGCACCTAACAACAGCATAGTATACTAACATAGTAATATATGTATACAACTTAAAAATTTATAAGTAAACAACACTAGAGGTATGTGCTCAAAACAGGTACTGACTGGCTGCACAAAATACTGGAGACTAACAAGCTAGATTAGTAATGGCACTGACGTCAAACCAGTCTAGTATTGCACGCATTTCAATGGTTCAACAAAATGCATTATCTGGACATGCAAGTTCAAATGCACCTACATTCTCAAAAACAACTGATTCTACTTCATCTACTGGATAAAGAATATCTATTAAACCAAAAAACCAAATACGCTGCCATCGAGTTGATTCTGACTCATAGAGACCCTACAGGCAGAGTAGGACTGCCTTACAGGTTTCCAAGGAGCTGATGGTGGGTTTGAACTGCCGACCTTTTGGTTAGCAACTGAGCTCTTAACCACTACGCCACCAGGGCTGTGAATATCTAGTAAAACACTGGAAATGGATTTCAGTGATGCTCAGGAAGTTGTATATAAAATTCTATCCCTTCCAGTGTATACACTGGTATACAACCACCAAGTTTAATAGCAGTCTTTCTCTATCTGACAAACGAAAAAATTAAATTCAACTGATAAAATTTTCAGAACTTGTTTTTTCCTCTTAATTTTTTCCTTCTACTAAAAATGACCGTGACCTCACCCTAACATATTTCTTGGTCAAAAAAAGACTAAGTAGCAAATAATATTACAAGAAAAACTTAAAAAATTGTTTCTTACACCTAGTATGAGAGCTTGTTAGGGAAGGCAGGAGGGCAATTGTGTTCAAGATTATGAGTTTATATTGCTTCATAGCAGGTAAGTAGGATTAAATGTAGTAATTAATCATTTAAATGCAAAATAATAAAATATATAATTGTGTTACATCACAGGTTATTTGATAAAACTACAAGCCAACACTTCTCGGTTTTGTTATGGAATATTATGGTGATTGGGTAGTCTATGAACTGAGCAATTCTGAAAACACCGTACATTTGCAACAATTTCAGAAACCATTTTTTGTTAAATCAAGTAAATGTCAATACAAACATCTTAATTTATGCTGAAATTTCAGTCTAAATTTTTTTTTTCAGGTCAAACCACATCTACACACAAACACACCATATATATACGTGTGTGTGTGTATATATAGACAGACAAATAGACACATGCATACATACACATACGTATGTGTGTCTACTCTGACTCCTGGCAACTCCATGTATGGTCAGAGTAGAAACGTGCTCCATAGAGTTTTCAATAGCTGATTTTGGGAGGTAAATTACCAGGCACAGGCACCTCTCGGTGGGTTTGAATGGCCAACCTTTTGACTAGCAGTCAAGCGCTTAACCATTTGCACTCAAGGACTCTGACATACGATAAAACCAAAAAAAAGAACCTGTTGCCAATTCCAACTCATAGCAACTCACAGTGACCCTACAGGACAGAGAACTACCCCACAGGGTTTCAAAGGAGCAGCTGGTGGATTCTAACTGCCGACCTTCTGGTTAGCAGCCAACACTCAACCACTGTGCCACCAGAGTCCCTGCTATACAACAGCTCTACTTAAAACATCAAACGACATTCATGGAACAATCCCATGGCAGATTTATTGCTACAGAACTCACCAACTCCATTAGTGAGGACTATTTTGAAGATATAAATGCCTAACATCTTGTCAAACAAGCCAACCAACAAAAACAGCTCTCTAAAATTTCAATTAAAAACCACCATACTGATCATCTCACATTAAGGTCCTAGTTCTGAGAATTTCAATTTTAAAAAATCTGAAGCATCAGTAAGAGATGGGAATGTGGCAGGGGGGACGAAATCCATTAAAGTCTTAAAGAGGGCCAAGCAAGTTTTTCAGTTTCCTCCTATTCAATTCACTTCTGGAAACCACAAAGGTTCAACACTAGAACAGCAAAGATCCAGATCTACGCAAACTTAAAATGGTTCCAGGAGACAGTAACTAAATATATCTTTAGTTTAACTACCACTCAAGATGGTTTATTTAAATATTTACTAAAGGAAGGATTTTTTTTTTCTGGATTTCATATTAAACACTATTCAGGAGAACATCTTAAGCCCTCTGGTGATGAAAGCCTCTGTGGCTGGTCTCTGGCTAAGACAACTCAAGTTACAAATACACAAGGCATTCTGTTCTGAATACAGGTGGAGTGATCAGATGACTCCCACCATTAAGGATGAACCAGAATCTTGCCAATAGAGGCTTTAGAAACTGCCTAGCCTATCCCCCACATTTTACACAAAGGAAAACTGAGATAACTTGCTAATGACTTGCCTACAGTCACTAGTGGTTGCTGATATTAACTGCCATGGAGTCCGTTCCGACTCATGGTGACCCCATGTGTGCAGAGTAGAACTGTGCTCCACAGCGTTTTTAAGGCTGAGAACTTTCGGAAGCAGATCACCAGGCCTGTCTTCTGAGGCACCTCTGGGAGGGTTTCAACTGTCAACCTCTCTGCTAGTGGTCGAGCGCTTAAGTGTTTGTGCCACTCAGGGACTTGTTAGTGACTAGACTCCCTAATTAAGTGACCTCAATAAACTATTTTACACAAAGGCAGATTCTACAGGTCAGGAGTTCACGACCGGACATTCAAACTCTTCTCTCCTTTCCAGAAAGGCAGAAACAGGTGAAGCAAGTGAGGTACTATTCTGCACTTGTAGGTCTTGGCCCCCCTCGCCTCACCTAATCCTCATGTTGTAAAATCCTGCCTTTATATAGAATACTGGTAACTTGTTCATCGTGGATTTGTTTTGCTATGATTTCAAATTTTAAAGTATCACTTATCTTGAGTTTTTTGGTGTCCTCTTAAGTTTTGTGCCTGAGGCGACTGCCTCCCTTGCCTAACCCTAGTCCAGGCCTGGGAAGAAACCAGCCACCAGCTCACTGTGAAGTGGTGGGTGAGGGTTCAACAGTGAGGAATCTGCACTGTCTGTGATACAAAAGAAAGGCTAATCTTGCACTGCAGAATCAAGGCTCTAAATACACAAGGAGCTTTATCTCTGTAAAGCACAGAAAGGACAGGCCTGGCTGAGGAAAATAAAGTCAGAGGCCACTGCAATCTTGATGACAGCTACCTCTTTGTAGTACAAGGTTATTAACACCTGGTCATGCTTAACTCTAAGTGCCCATACTCTAGCAAGTCATTCCTCAGTCTGAGAATCCGACTTAGAAGAGAACCTCAACTTAAGAAACTGAAGACAGATAACACGCATGGTTAAAAAAATAATATAAACCTTACAGACAAATAACAAGATAGTCACATCTCAGGAAATAACTCACAGGTAAACTTTACAAACAGTTCCACCTAAACACTTTAAAAACAAAAAAAACCTACCGGAAAAACAATTTCTTTTTCTAAGAGTAATTGTTAAGCACATCATTTTCTTCTGTTCTTAAACTTAATTAAATCTGAGGACAGTATGTCTCAACCCGTTACAACTTTCTACCTACCTGTGACTTCTGACCCCCAAAGACCAGTCTATGTGCTGAGTTTCCTGATTTTTAGAACCTATGTCTAGCCCTGATGGAGCCCTGGTGGCACGGCAGTTAAGAGCTCAGCTGTTAACCAAAAGGTCGGCAGTTCGAATCCACCAGCCACTCCTTGGAAACCCTATGGGGCAGTTTTACTCTGTCCTACAGAGTTGCTATGAGTAGCAATTGATTTGACGGCAAAGAGTTTGGTTCGGGTCTAGCCCTGATGTGTCTTACACATCGTGAGGCTGGGTGACACATGCAGCACAAGAGTGAGAAGAGAAAGGTACAGCTAGGAGAGTGGGGGTCACTATGCAGATGCTCGAGGGTGCTGCTCCCATGGCCTCAGTTCCCATATGGCAGCAGCATGGGTCCAGGGAAGAAGCCCTGGATTTGGGAGCCAGGCGACTCCAGCTCAAGGTTCCACAGATGCTTGGCCTTGATCAAGTCCCCAACTCTGAACATGTGCCCACAGATGCGAGCAAAGCAAAACACCTATCCAATCTACTTCACAGGATGACTACGGAAGTCACATGAGACAAATCACTTCTGGCAACTGTTAAGTGCTATGCAAGTTTAAGCCATTCACGATAGCTTATAGCATGACTACTTCAATATGATGAAAAGATACACCCAGGAGATAAATAAGGCTTTTGTATTCACAGTGCGTCTTGCTCCCAAAAAGATCAAATGAGGTATACCAAGCCACGTGACAGAAAAAAAGCTAAAGATCATACTGCCACACACACCAGGCAGAGCCCTAAAAACAACTAGACTTGCTTCAACTGGTATCAGAACTGCATTAATTTTTATACCAGATGTGTCTACCTCTTTCTTGTAGAGAGGTATAGAGTTTATAGATCTACACTGATAGAGAGGTAAGACAGGTTTTTTTGTTGTCAGCTGCCACTGAGTCAGCCCTTGGCTCATGGCAACCCCACGCAGAGCAGAACAAAATGCTGCCCAGTCCTGCACCAGGTTGCCGATTAGACCGTTGAGATCCATAAGGTTTTCACTGGCTGATTTTCAGAAGTAGATAGCTAGGTCTTTCTTCCCAGTCCATCTTAGTCTCGAAGGTCTGCTGAAACCTGTTCAGCACCACAGCAACTCACAATCCTCCACTGACAGGTGGTGGCCCCACATGAGGTGCACTCGCTGGGAATCGAACCCAGGTCTACTGCATGGAAGGCGAGAATTCTACCATTGAACCACCACTGCCCCCAATACAAGAGCAGAGATCTATAAAAAGAAAGGCTCCAAGAAATAAGGTCTCTTACATTACAATAAAAGATTTAAGTATCTACTAACATGCCAACTCAGTAGACGCCCCTGTAACCAGCCACAAATGAGAGAAGAGAAAGTAAGGAGAAGGCTTATCAGAAGTGTTGACACAACATAAACACGGACTGTGGGCACCAAACCAAAGAAGGAAATCACAATTATACCATTCTTGATTTGGATGCACTTCCACTTTAAAACTTCCGGACGGAAAACTTGGTGGTGAGACTTGACACTGAAATCTCTCAAACTCACTCTTCCGACAGACCCGCTGAAAGGTGGGAAGGGAGGGCAGTCATCACACAGGAGACAAACCTTAAAATTAAAGCTCTCTCTGCTGAAAGTTTCCCCATCACTGCATTTTTTTCAGTAACAAAGATGTTGTCAGAAATGACAATTTTTTGTGTTCCCTGATGATGCCTTACTAGCATTTGGTTATAAGCCATAAAGCAAGAATAATTTCAGCCTGTCAGGAGTCTCGCTAATGCCCAGTTTCCCCCTAGAGAGAATTCCTGTCAAATCTAATGAGAGCTCCAAATGCCCTCTCTACAATATAATGAGCACTTAGGCCATGCTGGTGATCAGGCGGCAAAAAGCATCAATTTGAGCCTGGCTATACCCTGGGGGCCAGACGTCACCAGTTTTAATAAGAATTATGATTACTACCTACACCAAATGCCTCCTCAGAACTTATTATTAATGTGTGACATTCAGAAGGATGTTTTTCAAATGTAAGGCCACTTTAAACTGAATTAGAGCACTGCTTTGCACACCACTCCAGTTAAGGGTCTGTCAGCATTTATAACATAAACTAAATTTCAGGGGGCTTAATACCCTACTATAAAGAATATGGTGCCTGTCTCTCAGCTTTTCACATTTGTCAAATTACTGAGACAATTCTACACAGCAATGTACTGATGCACACAGGCTCAGGGACAGACACTATAGACCCACAAATGCCTGATGGAATACAGGAACTCATTACAAAACTATTTCCACACCATGAGGCTTCTGGAGTTCTTTGCTCTTTCTTCCTAATCAATAAGGACAAGTAAAGGTCTCTCTGCCATGTAACGAACCCAGAAGAATTACACACCTCCTTTAGTGCCCCCAATAAATCCAGCACCAACATACTACATTACAGGGTGCTGTTCCCTTGTAAATTAGTCAGGGAGCTTATTAAATCCTTCTGAGTTAATGAGCTTAAGAGAAAGCTCAGTTTCCTCTTATTCTTTCAATATATCTGTTACCAAAAAACTGCCTTTTATATTAATTTTTTTTTAACAAAAAAAGCGACAAGTTAGAACTCCTAAGCCAAGTTTATTTGCATGATTCATTTAAATGACCAAAGCTTAGCCATAGATCTTCTAGCTCCATACCTATCAATGAGTTACAATTACCTCAATAGGGCACTAGCCATTTAAACACACAAAAACAAAGGTGAAACCCAACGCAAACTAGGTTACCAACTCTGCAAATCAGAATAACATCAGCTTTTTAAAAAGCTCAATTATATTACTAATAACAGGCCCTGAACTTAACTATCTCCTTCCAAACACATATCTGAGAACACATCTAATGTACATGATGATAACTTAACTTTATGAAATCTATGATGAATTAAAAATCAAAGAGTGCAGAGTTACAAAAGCAGAATTCAACTCTGAAACATACTTGCTTAATGAAAGTCTTTGAATATAAGGAAGATCTGAAGGCTGAACTAATCAATTTCTCCACTGCGCTCTAGCCGGTCAGCCATGCTCTTTAATTTAATGAAACAAGGGTTTCAGATGAAATAGCACATATACATCAAGTAAGAATTGTATTGTTGCACTTTGAAATGTGTCCAACTGTGCAACTTCATCTGATGATAATTTTTTTAAAAGGCAATCGATTTCTAAAAGACTTATTGTACCAGCGTCTTGATGAAAAAGTGAATGTCAGCATATCTCCAGAATACTTACACCCTGCCATTAATGCTTTCTTTGGCAGACAATGACTACTCAATCAAGGGTCCTTTGGGCTGAGCAATCATTTAGCTTTTTTTCTCTTATGAGGTCCTTAGTGCCTTGTTCCAGCTCAATACTCTTTTTATACACCATTATAGTAGCCGTAAGTGTGAATTTTATGGGAACTTGCAAACTCATAGTCATAGCCAGAGCTTTCCAGTCACTAATCTTTTCATGCTTTTAAAACCACTAGGACTAAAGCAACTCCCAACATATGCTGTGACCATAAAGAGATGCTTTTTTCATCTCCAAACCGGCATCAACTGAGACATTTTTCAAAAGGACGTTTTGCTAATAAGCCACTGAACCCGGGTGTCTCTTTATGCAGTCCCAAAGCACCAAGAGAACTCCAGAGTTAGTCACATACCTTGTTTCAGGCAATTACAAAAACTCTTTGAACACCCTCCTCGCCCCCACAGGTCCACATTTCTTTTCCAAACCAGGACAAAAATAGCTATTCTGAACTTCAGCAACTCTAAAGGATACCCAGAAATTTCAAGAGAACAATAAATCTATCCCGATGGAAAAACAAATTCAGAGTGTCAATTCCTATCTGCCTATAAACAGATAAGTTTACATTTCCTAAGCACCTCTCATCCACTCATTTAAACATCCTATAACTGTAAAGAAATAATCCTTGCTGCATAATACTACACCAATTCACAGGAAAGGGAAACCAAGGCAGAAAAATGGATTCCAAACCCCCCCACTACTGAGGACAAAGCCAGTAGCGTAACATCATAATGAACTGATTTCTCATTTCAGCTTCATATTTAACTAAAGCTTACCTGTTTATGCATTTCAATGTTTAATCCATATGACATTTCATAATACTGTAAAGAAAAAAAAGCATTAAGCATTTCATTATCTCACGTTCTTGTCATGCTAAGAGCACATATCTGCTTTTATATGAAAAAGAAAAAAGCCCGAACTTTGATACCTACCATCACATAGTGCCTCTGCATTTCTGTCTTTTCACTTGCCAGCTTCTCACATTCCAATTTAAGACTAGAAAAACAAAACAGGCAACTTAATGTAAACATTAGGTCACTTGTTTTAACATCTGCTTCATATATTTGCAGTTCAAGTAAAAACACAGATTAATTTAGAAAAGCCATAAACTATCTAGGTAAACACCCAAAAGCTTTGTCCTTGCATTTAGTAGGGAAAAGGAATAAGGTGAACAACACAAACTATCCATTCAGAATGCTACCATTCTTTTTCTTCTTGGCGCATACTTGGTCACAGGTGACAAGATGGAAAAACCCATCAAAACCTCTGACCTACCCAGAAGACTGATTCTCCCTCACGGCCATTTATTCACTCCTACTTCCCTGCATCAGACTGCTTCTCTGGATTCCACCAAAATCTGGCCTTTGCACGATCTTCAGTCTCAGAAATAGGCTGTTACCTTAGCCAACTCAAACAGTCTCTAGTTTTAAAACTCTACCTGTAAAGTTTTTCTACAATTGTTGGTTCCTTTTAAAACCTTTGGTTTTGAAATGCCTGCCAAAATATGTAAAGTAGCTACTGCAATGAAGTGGGTTGAAGTTCTCCCTGCTTAGTAAACTGGTGTGTGCAGGTATGCCTTAGGTTCTAGAGATATTATCTGCTAGCAGACAAAAGGTCAATATCCAGAAAGCCCCTGAAAAAAAATCAGAAAATTCACACCCAAGCCACTTAGCTTAATCTGTGTGCTTTCTCTCACATACTACAAAAATAAAAATTGTCATTACACAGTTATTTCTTAGCTCCAATCAGCTAAGACTTCTTAAGAGCAAGGCAAGAAACGAACATTTCTGGCAAGTCCACTATGGGTCAGATACTTTAGAAATAGTTTTCACTTATGAATCATTTGAAGGCAGATATCATTAAATAAAGAAACTAAAGCTGAGCTGGACATAAAGGTGTGACTCCAATCTCCTATCTTGTGCAAACCTACTAAAAATGATGCCAAAGCAAATGAGTTTTCTCCTACACACTACCCCCTCTCCCACCCCCCATCAACGCCAATGATGGGCATAGCTAGAAGTATCTAGCCTTCGAGGATGGACTTTGCCTCAGACAATCCAATTCCCTAGTAAGACAAGCAGTGATTTCAACACTGGCTTTGCCTCCATGAACCCGCACTCCAGGGCTAAGGCATCGATTGAACCAATGTTTCAGCTGAGCCTATTGCAAAATAACTAAATGAAGTGCAAACAGTGACGGTTCTCATGCAACTCCTAAATACACAAAAAAGAACTCCTTGGAACAGCAGTAAACGGGCAAAAGGGAAACAATGGAAGGAGGAGGAGACAAGAGAAGAGGCGGCCTGGGAAGAACCAGGAAAGGAGGAAACGTGAATGACAGGTCTTAACTGCGACTCCACACGCCACCGCCTGGACACAAGTACTAAGTACAGCAGCCGCCACCGGGCTGGGCGAGGGGCACCAAGACGCTGAGACGGACTCCTGGGCGACCAGTCGCCCGGCGCGGCCGGACACTCACCTGTGATACTGCGCCTGCAGAAACTGGAATTCCTCCTTGATCCGGTCCAGAGACTCCGGGATCGTGAACTTGAAGGGCTGGCCTGCAGCCTGGTGCGGCGTCTGAGGACGAGCATCACAGTGGGCCGAGAGATAGGGGTGCGGGCAGTTAAAGTAGTAAGTCAGAGCCGGCAGGAGTGGATGAGGCATAAAAACAATAATAAAGTTAGAAGTGTCGGAAAACGAAGCCCCGAACTAGACTCTGTGTTTCACTTTGCAGAGGGGAAATAACCACTTCCCCGGCCCCCAGCTTCTAAAAAGGCTCAGAGCCTCTTCCAGCCTTCAGGGCTGGTGGCAGTAAGTGCGCCCGGGTCACATGGACAAAGAAGGGGGGCTCCCGGAGGCCGGGGCGGACCAGGTCAGATTGTCGTCGTCGTCGTCCCCGGTCCCTCTTCCCCCCAGGGGCGATAATGACCCCGGGGACCGGAGAAGAAAAACAACTCTTACGTTCCCCATTCCCAGAATCGCCGGGGCCACCTCCGGGTGCGCCGGAACGGGGGCCGCATTGACATGTAAATAAGCGAGTCGAGAAACAAAGGGGGGCGCCCCCACCCAACTCGGAGAAGAGGATGTGGCTGCGGCAGAGAAACCCCAGCCTCCCCGGGCGCCCCCCTCAGCACAGTCTAGACAAATAGAAGAAGACCGAGAGAAAAGGGGGGGAAATTCTGAGTTTCAGCCCACTCCCCACGCTGAGGAGGGGATCCGGGACCTCCCTTGCCTCACATTCGTAGGGGCAAGGGGTCCGCTAGGTTGCAGCAACTACTCATCTCCCTATAACAAGGGAACAGCGCCTCACACACCCACAATCCTGCCCCAACGTTCCCCCCACCCCCAACCGGGCCGCGCCTCACCGGGTGCCGGCTCTGCGGGAACATCGCTCTGGCGGCGGCCGCGGCTCTGTTCCTGGGCAACTGAATTCTCCGCTCAATTTCCAACTTTAATCCTGCCGAAGAAAATTAAGCCGGGAAGCCAGGCAGAAGCGGGAAACGCAGGGGGCGGGGGGCGCGCTGGCCACGCAAGCAGCCGCGCTCAGCGGGGCGCACCCGCCACTCGGCGCCAGCCGCTGCTCCTGCTCCCGCCGGTGCGGGCTCCCGGGAGCGCTCAGGGCCACATCGCGGGCGCCCTGGGCCCGGCTCCTCCAAGAAGCTACGCGGCGACGCCGGCGCCCGGGGAGTGGGCACAGGGGTTGCGTTCCAACCCGCTGTCCTTGACTGCTGGGGAGGGAAAGAGCGGGGACGCGGGGACTCCGGCCACGCTCCCCTCTGCGATCTGAGCGCGCGGCGCCCGTCCCGGGCAAACAAATCCAGGCGTGTGGCTTTTCTTTGCTTTTCTCCTGGTCCGCCTCCCCTCTGGATTTTCCCCGCAGCGGCGGCGGGCGAGGTGCAGGTGGCGCCCCGGCTAACCCCACACAAACACACCCAGCGACGATCGTGGCCGACCACCGGCTGCGCCTTTCCGCCGGACGCTCGCGAGCTGCCGAGAGGCGACGGGAAACGATGCCGGGGGCGCGGCGGAGGCTCCGCGCCCTGCGTTCAGCAGCCTCAGCCCAACCCGGGGAGCGCGGGATGACGCCGAGGCGGGGAAAGTGCGGAGGGCGCGCCGGGAGGCGGCTCGGCACGCCCCTTGAGACCCGCACTCGGTGTTTTCTGCGGTAGCACAAACCTTCCTGGCCCGATGGGGCTACTCCGCGGAGGGCAGCCCTGCAGCCGTCCGCTGCTCCTCCAGCCCGAGGCGCATCCGGACGCCGCGCCCAGCTAGCAGTCGCTCCTCCCGGCTGCTCTGGACCGGTCCTCCAAGCCCCTTCCTCGGTCCTCTTTCTTTCCTTCCCTTCGTTTGCCTCTCCGCAAAGGGCGCTCCGGCCCGCTGCAAAGTTCTCTCACGACCCCGGGGACGACATCCACGAGAAGGCGAGAAGAGCAAGAGTGCGCTCCGCCGCTCGGCCTCCCTTCTCCGCGGGCAAACTCCGCGGGCGAGTCCGGAGTAGTCGCGGCGGCAGCAGTCGGCGGGGTTTGCTCGCCGTGGGCCTGCGGAGGTCCGGCCTGGTGGCGCGGGTCCTGCCCGGCCGTCAGGGGGAGTGGGGGTGGCGCAGTCGGCCGCCTCGGGGGCGCGGGGTACCCGACGCTGCTGCTCCTGCAGCCGCCGCAACCCCCGCCTCTCGCGCCGGTTACATTAACACGCGGTTTCACACTCCGGAGCTAACCAGCGCCGGCCCCGCCCAGCTCCGCGCGGGCGGGGAGCGCGAGCTCGAGCCGGCGGGGGACGTGGACCCGAGCAACGAGGGGCCGCGGAGAGGCCTGCGTCAGCCAATCGCGTGCGTCGTGCCCAACGTGGGGTGCTGACGTAGAACCTCCCTGGAACCTATGGCAGCGCCGCGCCGGACGGGCAGTCCCCGTCTCTCCTCCTTTCCCACCCCACTCGCTTCCATCTCCGCCGTCTCCCCCGTCTCCCCCCACCCCCGCTCCTCCTCCGCCAGCCGCGTCCTCCCGGGCTCGGTGAGGAAGTGTTCCTGGAGGAGCCGCGGGACGCTGGAGCCAGCCAATGGGAAGCGGCGAGACGCGGAGATTGGCACTGAGGATAGGAAGGTCGGTGGGAAGGAGAGCGGCGGGGCCGGGTTGTCAATCAAAGTAACGTGGGGCCGGTAAGGGAGCGCGCGAGCGTGCGCGAGCGGGAGGGACTGGCGAGCGGGCAGTCGCGGAAGCTGGGTGCTCGAGTTTGCAAAAATCCTGCCACTTGTTCACTTTTTCCTTCAATGAAAATCCTCAGATCTCAGTGAAAGTAACTCGGAGACTAACAGCGTAGCTTCCTATGAGGGGGGAGACGGGAGCTCTTTGATATTTCAAGCCAAACACGTCTTTCGGTGCTGGCCCCTTGTTTGATACCGTTCTTTTGAAAGTGAGGTCACATTCAAAGATTTCTGAGGTTTGTTTTTTTCTGAAAGCTGGCTTTCACGGATGTGCGAGGAAAGGTGGACTGACTGTTCAGTTGGGGGAAAAGGCATAATGGCAACGCTTTGGCTGGCGTAGGTACACCTGTCGCGTAACGTTTACCCTTCTTTGCACCCAAAGTTGTAGGATTTGATTTTTATTGGAGGATTTCAGACACTTTGCAAAAAGGTCGACCTGCCTTCGTTTGGCGGGAAGGATCCGCAAGGTGCCGCCAGGGCAAGGCACGAGTGTCCCAGGCGCAGATGCGATGCTCTGCCTCGGACGCGAAATACCGGTTCCTTGCCCTAAAAGTCCTGACTTCGCGATGGTGGTGGTGATGGTGATGGTGGGCGATCCGAGAGTTTTTGGAGCCTCGCAGCAACATGACTACGAGCCTGTTTCCAATTCCTGGGAACAAAGGGAGACAATGGAATAAACCAGCCTTGAGACCTGAAAAACCTGTCCCGCCCACCACACCGCCATAGTTTGGATGGTACCCGGACTGATCTGTCTAAGGAGCTAAATAGGAAAAGTTGGGTAAATGGCATGGCTAAAATTCTTACGAGGTGAAACTTGGCGTTAAAAGGGATTTTGAGGGTTTTTGTTGTTGTTGTTGTTGTACTTTAGACGAAGGTTTACAGAACAAACAGGATTTTGAGATTTTTAAATAAACAGAGCATATCGTGTAATTAATATTGAGTCTCCAGTTTTTCCCTATTTCTCTAAATACACCACACAGCAGAAAACCTTCAATGCTGCCGTATTTATACTTTTAACGAACAGTTCAGTTAAGCTATTTCCACATGATCCATGAGTGAATAATGCTGTTTTAGCCAAATAGTAGTGACTGCTTTCATGAGAAACACCCATCTTTGACAAGCATTCATCTTATGTTACCTAACAAATTTGAGGTATTAATAACCCCACATTCCCATTATTTTACTTCTAAGAGACTTATGGGAAGGCACGTGTCTAAACACATATATTCAAAGACTTACAAAGGGTTGTGGTTTTTTTTTTTTTTTCCTTGAAATAGTCATAGAATCATTTTAGGTAATACGTTTCACTGATAAGGTCGTTTTAGGATATGTTGGTACTGATTTATCCATAATTGCATCAGTTCTACATATCCATTATAAATGAAAAAATAAAAGTGATGTTAGCCAGCCTGTATAAGGCCATAGTACATTCTTAAACAAGTTCAGCAGTGTAGCTTTGCAGAGCTCTGTTTCAGTGGTTTGAGGGAGAGGGTTATATTCTTATTCTTTAGCTAACTGTTAACATGGAGAAGGAAAGAAAAGGAAGCACTGCCTCTCTTCCGTTGGTTAAATTCGGTGAGGAGAAGAGCAGACTTGTTCCACATACAGAACTTTTTAAAATCATAGGATCCATGAGCAACTAAGCTTTGTCCTGTGGCAAAGTGTGTTCCTTGAAATCTTCATCTGGTGGTGGTGACATATATGCCAAATGTGTGGTCAGTTCATCCCATAATCAGCTTCAGGACTGGGTGGAAAGTGCTTATGTGCCACAGAAATGCCTGTGGGCTCTGGGATAACTGATAGCTGAAACATCTCCCTGGTGAACCCAGTTTTACCTACCTTAACTTGCTGACATCCCGGTAGTTAAGCATACATAAAGAAATTATAAGTGTATTTTGGGACGGGAGCAAAAAATGTTGCTGCTTCTCGTCTCTCCCCACCACCAAAAAAAAAAAAAACAACCAAATCTGTTGCGGTTGAGTCAATTCCAGCTCATAGCAACCCTATAGGACAGAGTAGAGCTGCACCATAGAGTTTCCAAGGAAGGCCTGGTGGATTTGAACTGCTGACCTTTTGGTTATCAGCTGGTAGCACTTAACCACTACACCACCAGGGTTTCCCTCCCCACCACACACCCTTCAAAATCAGTTCTAACACATTGTCCTTAAATGTTCTCTATCATAGCTATTCACTCACTGTTTGCCATGGGTAAAAATTGTGATTTCGGTTTGACTAGTGCTTCCTTACCAGTGGAGTTTAAAACACTAGGCCTTTTGATTTCCTTGTAATGGAGTATTTGGAGAAAATAACAGTGATTTTAAAATTAGAAGACCTTCAATCGTGTGCTTAAAGATGCTTGGTTTACATAAAGTGATACTCATAAGGAGTGTGCCTCTTAGCTCAAGTAGATATAAGAGACCAAACAGGCAGCTTCTGTCCGGGGGTGAGATGGGAAGGCAGAGAGGGTTAGGAGCTGGTTGAATGGACATGGGGAATTGGGTGGAAAGGAGCAGCGTGCTGTCACAGTATGGGCAAAGCAATTAGAGTCACATGACAATGTATGTATGAATTTTTATATGGGAAAAAAATTTAAAAAATTCATTTGTGTCAAAAAAAAATACATGCTTGGTTTTGGGTGGCTTCTTTCTCATACAGAGTATCCTCCTTGAGAGGGAGAAGGCTCTGCCGCTTTTCAGGGTTGTATTTTCTCTGTGATTGTCATGCTGTAATAATTATACTACAAAACTCTCATCAAACTGCATTACAAATGATGGTGTTTAAACAATCAAGTAGCTTTAATCTTATGTTTTAAATAAATAATATGTGTGTAGGTTGCCTACAGTCTGTTTAAAACAAAATAGTCCCACTCATGAAATCCATAATTGTGGTCTTCTGTTTAAAGTCTGTTAACTAATCTTCTTTACCTTTAGCATATTCATATGTTGATGAGGATCTTACATGAAATAATATTAAGTATGCCACTCATAGGAAACTGTCTGAAAAAAAACTACATTTTTTATCTTCCGCAAAGGACACAGAAAGATTGTTAGATTGTTTATTTTGTCATCGATGCATATATGGGTGTATTTCCATTCATTTGCTGCTGATTATCAAAATTTCAACTCACCAATAGCATAAACAAAAACACAGAAAAACAAAACCTTTGCTGTCGAATAGATTCCAACTCGTGGCGACTCCATGTGTCACAGAGTAGAACTGCTCCATAGGGTTTACTTAGCTGTAATTGTTACAAAAGCAGATTGCCAGGCCTTTCTTCTGTGATGCTACTGGGTGAGTTTGCACCTCCAGCCTTTGGGTTAGTAGTTGAGTGCAAGCTCTTTGTGCCATCTGGGGACCGTGTATCGATAGCATAATAAGCAATTACCAAAACTAGGTGTTAGGTAGTATAGGTGCTAAACACAATGGGAAAAATTGTAGATGCCGATAATAGAAATTATTCATCTTTTAAATCTGTTACTTTTTTATTTAAAATAAATAATGTGCCAGTTTTTAAAAGACCACTTTTGTCATTATCCTTTTCCTTTTAGCTGAGTTTTAGTTTATATATTTCTTCATTTGACTTTAAAAAAACAAAACAAAACTGGGAGTTCTCTTTAAACCTAAAGATATAGGATCCAGAAGAACTTTTCCTAGCATTGCTTTTTAACCCCCGCCCCCCACTCCTTTACCAAAAAAGAGGGGGGAGGAGAAGAAAGGGAGAAAGAAAGCAGAGAAGGAAAAAAAAAATCAGTAGCAGATCCATGAAGCAGTAAAACCTCAAATAAAATCACATCCAAAGAGTCTCTTGCGGTTTCACACAATATGGTAAAATTAGAGATTGCAGGAAACCAACTAAATTAAACTGGGAGCATTTGAAGAGAAACGAGTAGACTTTATGAAAATGGCACATTGACTGGCCAGTATGCTTTTTTATCAACAATTTCTTTGTTAAGACGTAGATCAAAGGAACCTGCATATGTTTTCATTTTGTTCTAACTAGAAAATTACATCCAGATGTTTAATAGGCATTTGGTTGGTTTTTCAGCATTGATTAGATATGTTGGTTCTGTTTGCTTACAAGGGTAGCCGGATCATTAGCTAATGCAAAGAAATGTTTGCTGTGAGTTGCTAATTAGGTCTTTTGGAAACCCTCCATGCTCAAGAACAATTTGTACAGTGGCCAGAAGAACTTGTGGGACTTGGGGAAGTTGTTTTCCTTTCTCTGTCAGGGTGGGGAGGGGCAGACAGCCCCATCCCCTAATCTCCCTTTGCCTACGGGGATTGCAGTGGGATCCCCAAGGATTGGAGTGCAAATAAATTAGGACAAGAGACCACACAGGCACTCCCAAAGCACAGAGACAGATAAGTATGCTCTTTCTGGAACCACCACCTTGCTGTCTTTGTGGGTGGGGTGTGCTGAACATCTAAAATGCCGAACATTAACATGTGGAAGATGCTTGATGCTAATGTTATCAAATACACAGCATTTTTAAGCATACTTTAGAGACAGATGGGGAGCCCTTTATGATAAACGAGTGTACTTGAATTCATTACTGTAGTACTTATAATTAAAAATGTCTCCTTTGCAATTTCAGTACTTTCACAGGGTATGAGAGACCAAGCTTGGGAGCAGCAAGGCTGGGGGTCGTGAAATCAGTGAAGGAGAGGAATTTTGGAGACAAGGCTGAGCCGGGGAGGAAATAAAGTGTTTACTTTCACAGCCCACCCATTTGTTTACCTTGTTAAAGCCCCAAAACCTACAGGAGATTAGCCATTCACTCTGCATTCAAATAAACTGAGAAGTTGAGGCACCAGGCAGATAAACTTCTTAGCTGGCCCATCATGTTTTTAAAGCTCCTGACTGTGTCAGTGGCCTGCAGAACACCACCGCACCCAGGACCAAGCGTTTGTTTATTTAAATCTATATTCTAGAGAGTTATCTGTCCAAAATAGCATGTGTTTATCAACAATCATAAAAGCGCAGATATACATGCCATTGTGGCATGTTCTTCTGCCTTTTAATGCCCCCTTGGAAGCCTGTTTGCATGTTATGCACAGGTGTGGCACACTCCTACGTGTTAAAGGCCACCAGCATGATGTCCTTGAAAAGCAAGGACAGTATTTTGGGGCATGGTCAAATACTGCCTGGAGCTCAGACCATAATAGGTCAGTCCCCTTCCCCCCTTTAACCCATTCTAATATTTAAGATTGAGATAATATAATTTTTTTAAAAATTCCTTTAGTTTAGCATTCAGCTGGATAAGAGCTGAAGGGCATTTGGTAGACAAAAGAAAAAGTAGTTAAAGGAAGCAGCTTTGATGCTTCTTCGTACATATTCACATAACAAGAGCAGATCTTGGTCTCTTAATACTCTCTGCAATGACCATTCTCAGCTGCAGACCAAGGACTTTCTATGAAATCAATGTTAAACTGAAATGCCTTTCTTTTTGTATTAAGAGCTTTTGCTTTGGCAGTATCATTTAAATCACATTTCTTCCTGAGGTCAGCAATTTCTTTGAAGGGTTAAAACTTGTTTTTGTTGTTAGTTGTTAGTCGACTGTGACTCTGATGACCTCTTGGTGCTCTTCATAGTTGAGGGCAGATGAGCTCTGGGGTTGTGAAGGCAAGTGGTTAATACAGATACCTTCACAGTTTCTAGAATGCAAAGTCAAGGCCTAGATAAACAAGTTAAATGGTCCAAATTCAGAACGTGGGACAAGACAGCTGGCCCGGGCTCTTAAAAATAGGTGGGGAGGACTGAAAACACAAAATGAAAATGCAATATGCAAATCTTTATTGGCTCCTGGTTAAAAACAAAACAAAACTACGGAAGACATTCTTGGGGGCAGTTCAATGTGGACTGGATATTAGGTAAATGGTTATTTTTTAGATGTGAGATAATTGTGCTTATGTTGGAGGATGTTCCTGTCGTAAGAAGATGTATTTGAAGTGTACAATCCAAATGACATCTGCAACTGCAAGTAAAAAGTGTGTGTGTGTGGAGAGAGAAGCGAAACAGAAAGCAAATTTGGCAAAATGTTAATAGTTACAGAATTTAAGAGTAGAGTATGCAGCTCTTCATTTTTCTATTCTTTCAATTTTTTTATATGTTTGAAATTTTTCATGATACAAGATCGAGGAAAAAAACTTTGGGCTCATCATCTGCATCTTTTTCTTCATATATGTTAAATGAATTATTTTCTTGGTTACAAGAATGGCTTCTAATGTTTCTAGTCAAAAAAGCACTAAAGAATGGTGTTCTTATTTTTTTTTTTTTTTTTTCCTGATCATGGAAAGCTATTGTACTGATAGCCAAGGTACTACACAGAGTTTTAACTCTGGATCTTTTAGTTCTTTTATTATTTATGCTACTTTGTTTTTTGTCTGTCTTTTTTTTTTTTTTTTTTTTCTGTAGTCTCAGATGTCCATTAGTTGGCAATTAAT
>NW_004444018.1:1312913-1348911 GCF_000243295.1 Trichechus manatus latirostris
CTTTGTTTTTTGTCTGTCTTTTTTTTTTTTTTTTTTCTCTGTAGTCTCAGATGTCCATTAGTTGGCAATTAATATAAAATGGAAATCTTTAAATAAATTAGGGCATTACATTAGCAATCCTCTGATGCATCATTTTGTGGGCCATCAAGCTCAGAATCACTGGAAAATCTACTATAAAATAAAGAGGAAAACTGCTTGCATGTTAAGAGTAAATAAATAAATTTTATTTTAATTTCTTAATTCTCATTATAAACAGTTCTGCTGGCCTTTTTATCACTGGAGCTTGGTAGCGAAATATAAACTGTTAGTTTGATTTTTAAATTTCCTAAATATTTGTAAATATATTGCTGAAACAGATTATAGCTCTGTGTACTAAGCTTTATATATTAATCTTAAAATGAAATGAAAATAGCACTAAATCTTGGACACTGATGTTATGATCCTTTAGATTCGCAGAGACACGTGTTTATCGTGTTAATAAACAGATCCACTACCTGTCTATCAGTTTGTCGTACTGTGGTGGCTTGTGTGTTGCTACGATGCTGAAAGCTATGTCGCCAGTATTTCAAATACCAGCAGGGTCACTCATGGTGGACAGGTTTCAGTGGAGATTCCAGACTAAAACAAACTAGGAAGAAAGACTTGGTGATCTACGTCTGAAAGTTAGTAGCCAATGAAAAACCTGTTGATCACTGATATAGTACTGGAAGATGAGCACCCTAGGTTGGAAGGCACTCAGAACACACAATAACCACAACAGTGAACTCAAGTATGCCAAAGATCATGAAGTTGGCACAGGACCAGACGTTTCATTCCTTTGTACGTGGGGTCACTGTGAGTAGGGGTCGCCATGAGTTGGAGCCAACTGGACAGCAACTAACAACAACAACAAATAAATAGTCTTCCCAAAAAGTGGAGGAAAGTGGTAAGGTATAATCTGAGGGTTGATAGGTCAGAGGCCCCACCCATCTTTTTTTTTCTTTAATCATGGCTATTTAGCATGCTTTTGTTTTTCTCATCACCATTATGTTTATTGAAGGGAGAATATTTTTTTGTGATATTGGTCCAGCAGATTCTAGTTTGTATGTAAACAAATTTGATCTACAATTTCCAGTGAAAAACTTAAGTGCATCAAAGGGAAGCAAATACAAAAATAAAGGGAAATTAGCACATTTCACCCCCAGTGACTAAATCAGTCCATCCAGTATTTCTAGCCACCATCCACAGAACCGATGATTATGTAAAATGAAAATGATAAAAAGAACTTCTGCTTCACTATGACAAAAAAAAGCCCTAAGGGAGCAGAGTTTTACCATTTTGGTTTCCCCATTAGCAGCCTCCACACTTCAGAAGAACTGGCAAGCTACAATTGGCACTTGAAAAAGTGTTACAAAACACTGACAAGTATTAGAGAAATGTTGATTAATGTAAACAGCCTGCCTCAAGGAATAATACCTTTCTGAAGAAAACTGGTTTTCAAATTAGCATTCCTATGGAGACAGGTATCTTCAGGCAAGCCCAGTAGGTGTTTCAAGAGAAGTTATTTGCCTCTGAAGGAGAGAGGGAGTGTCATCCTATTTATATCTTTAATTATGGAAAATTTGGGGGTAAAAAAAGTCATAGATTAAAAACTCAGGAGGATTCCTTTTTGTTTTTATCCCCTACACCGGTTTTATAGTAGATTCTCTCATTGTATGCATCTCTTATACTTAAGCATACAGTTATTTGTTTACTGAACACTTGCTATGTGCCAGACACTGTTCTAAGTGCTTTATACGTTTGTGTTACCTCATTTGATCCTTACATCTTTTCCATTAGGTAAGTACTATTATCATCCCTTTTTCACTGACAAGGAATCTGAAGCCCAGGACTTGCCCAAGTCCCATGTGGGAGAGTTGAGATTCGAACCCAAGCACTCCAGTACTCACTAGCAGCCACTAGCCCCAGCTGAGTAATTAGTTGCCCTTAGTGCCATTTCTCACCCTGTTTTCACTAGAACACATTCCCATTGATCTGATAGAAAAACGTAGATATGTATTTTGCCCACCAGCTTGGTAGAATGTCTTTTGGCACTTTTGAGGTGAGATTGGTACTTTAAGAATTTCTGTCCCTGCAACAGAGCTAACAGCTGCCTCTGGGCTCTCGAACTGTGTCCAATACTAGAGAACACACGCAGCCACCGTCAGTGCTCAGCTTTCTGGCACACCCCAAATTGGGGTTCAGCAAATAAAGGCCAGGCTCAGAGGCCAGTGGAAGCAGAGGAATAAGGAGTCTACATATCTTATCAGGCAGGTCAGAAAAGCAATAGTTCTGATTTGTAACTTTACAAATTATTTTTTGAAAAAAAGGGAATGTAGTTCTGTAATTGCTAATGGTTTGGGATGATGCTAGTAACAGTCAATATGTACTCTAACCAAAACCAAACCAAACCCATTGCCGTTGAGTTGATTCTGACTCATAGTGACCATATAGAACAGAGTAGAACTGCCCTGTAGGGTTACCAGGAAGCAGCTGGTGGATACAAACTGCTGACCTTTTGGTTAGCAGCCAGCTGTTAACCACTACACCACCAGGGCTCGGTATGTACTCTAGGTAACATTGATCCATCTGGAATCATTTGGCCTGTTTAATGTAGAGGATTTGGTTCTATCTTCCAAAGTTTTCTTGAAATCAATGGCTTTCAAACATTTTTTACCATGAAGCATAGTTAATAAATACGTTTTTAAAGTCTCAACCCAGTTCTTTCACACACACACGTATGCCACACACATACAAACACAGGTTGCATCACACGATTTAAAACCACTGCTTTAAATTATGCTATGGAATTTTTCAATTCAAATTATTAACTCTTTGACTTTTGAAGAGTCATTGCCCCCAAAACCATGTTGTCATGAAAAATGACGACCCGGGTCAGGTCAATAACGCTTGGGCAAATTTTTCTTGCCTTTACACTGTTTGCAATAATAAATAACAATCCCTGCCTTCAAGGAATTTACTGTCCAAGTTCCAAATCAGTAAGATTCAAAACTCTACAGAGAATCTCCTGAATAATCATTTTGTCACCCCTTCTCTGCCTACCCTTTCCTGCCTCACAGTTCTGCTTCCCCTCTCAGCATCCCCCACATCCCATTGACTCCCTCACCCCATCTCATCTATCCTCCCCCTCTCCCAATACACACACACACACACAGACACACACACACACACACACACACAGACACACACACACACACACACACCCTAGAGTGGTATAATGAAAAGAGCACCAGTCTCAGAGGGTCCTGAAATGGAATGCCCACCAACTTCTTTCTATATGGCCTTGGGCTAACCACTTGCTCTCTCTGGGCCTCAGTTTCCTAACCTCTAACATGAAGATAACCCATCTCTCAAGGTGGTTTGCTTGGACTGAAAGAGATGAACTGAGATAGGATAGTACTGTAAGGTATTTAACACAGCCCTTGGCCTTAGGAATGTTGTTCCCTTTCCCTTTTTCCCTGGGGCTTGAAATAGAGACCCTGCCCTAGGCCTTCAGAAGCTGAGGAAGTATTGTCCCTGCTATAAATGCATCAGATAGCAACATGGATTCCAAAAGTGTTTTCTGTGGAATGCTAGTCCAATATTGACACAATACTGGGGCCCAAGAGTACTATATCCTATTTCTCAGGGGCAACATTAATGGATCTCAGTCAGGGAGAGACAGAAGCCACAGACCTTGAGTTGCCACCCCCCCCCGCCCCCGCCTCGAGACTGTTTCACACTCATGAAAAGACAGCACTAGTACACATATCTTTTGGGAAACAGAAATGCAGTTTGGAGGTGGGAGAGTTATGAAAACAAATCATGAACAACACACAACAGCTGTTTTTTGGTAGCTAAATGTCCTGAGTGGTCCGTTTAGATAATATAATAAGAAAAAAATGTGGCTAACCAGTGAGAGGTTAATGGAACTAGGTCTCAAATATGCTCTCCTTAAATATCATGACATCTCACCCAATGAATATGAAGTTGTGTGTTGGAAAGACCTTGAGAAACACATACAGAAATTAGGAAGTCAATTAGGTATCAACTGAACTCTATTTAGTAATGTGATCTGGTTTAGGATTATTTCTGAACGGAAAACTTCCATTTTTCTCCTGGAGACTTTCCGTTCACATCGTCTATTTTATTAGCAATGCCCGAGGTCTCTCAAACCTGTGAATAAGATTTAGTGAGAACGGATGAGCCCTGGTTAAATAAGAATTCTAACGGCTGCTGGTTGCTGTTACATGGTAGAAGTCAAACTCAATTATCTTTAAATTCAACAATCCTCTGTCTACCAAGAGACTCTTTAGAACCTCTTCTACGTATCTTTCTTTGTTTGAAATCCTTCATTTGAAATTAGGCCTATTTTAGAAAGACAAAAAAAAAAAAAAAATTGAAATAGAAAACCTTCATTTATGAGGATAATGAAAGAAAAAGAGAAGTTTTTTTTGTTTGTTTGTTTTCTGTCCAGATCTGGCTTTTGCCAGTAAGGAAAAATTAGACCATTAGGTAACCAATCTTAGCTACTCAGATCAGAAGTTTTTTTTTTTTTTTTCCTCCTCATGATTTACAGAACATGCTATGCTTAGCGTTGCTCTTACATAGGCCAATTCTACTAGTTTTTGCATAGCTATTTCCCATTTCCCCCCTGCAGCCATTTAAGGAAAAGTTCTATTTGGGAAGAACCAAGTCTGTCTTTATGCTGTAAACAATGTCTAGCTCCCAGGGCTGGAGGAGGGGGGAGAAGAGGAAGGAATAATAAACAAGGAGGAGAAGGTGGTACTCACCCAAAAACCAAACCTGTTGCCGTCGAATCTATTCCGACTCATAGTGACCCTACAGGATAGAGTAGAACTGCCCCATAAGGTTTCCAGGGAGTAGCTGGTGGATTCAAACTGCCTACCTTTTGGTTAGCAGCCAAGCTCTTAACCACTGCACCACCAGGGGTCCAAGGTGGTACTTAGTCCTTCTTAAATTTCACTCAAAGTAAGAATTCCTTCAGTGTCAAAATGGGAAGGCATGTCTAGAATTTGCAGTCTCTAAACAAATCCTTTGAAATACACCTCTCTTTTTCAGTATATCATGATCACATATATCAGCAGGCATAGGGCCAGCATGTCCTGGAAAATCCACAATTGCTCTGGGCTAGGAGTTTGGAAATTCTTTTAAAGGAATGAAGTATTATCATTTACCATCATCCTTTTTTGGTTGAGTATAGCAACCAAGATGGTACTGGGGAAGGGTGGGAGGGAGTTGTTGGTAATGGAAAAAGTTAGTGTTGGATTTTTTTTTTTCCATTGCAAAAAGAGCCTGACATGTGAATGCTACCATTCACATTTCCTTAGAAAATGTTCTGATACCATATACTGCATAGTTCTATAACCTCAATGTATACCTGATGAGGATGCCAACCTAGATTTAGTTTCACTAAGTTTCACTCAGTGGTCTGTATAGAAAGCAAAAGCAGCAGTTCTTCCACAAGTGAAAGAAATCAGTAGGGAAGCAGCTTCTCCAAAAATTGGTGCTAGGACCCAGAAAAGTGTTTGTAATTTGCTAGGGATACCTTCCTGCAAGATTTTAAAATAAATGGAATTTCTTTGGTGAAGTGCATTTTTCCCATAAGCTAATAAATAACTCCAGCCATAGACCTATCACCATCCATCTGGGATGTGGCTCCCTTGGTGCTAGTCCTTAGTAGGTGGACATTTTTTAATCTCTTACTCAAGACTTAGCTGTGCCAAGTCCTACTGGGGGGCAGGGGGGAGCGGAGGAATGTTAACGGAAGCATAGTCCTTTCCAGATAACAAACCATTAACCAGTATGTTTATTTAGATCTACCAAAAACACAGTTCTGTTCTAGGCATTGAGGGCTAACCAAACCTGTTGCTGTTGAGTTGACTCTGACTTACAGCAACCCTGTAGGACAGAGTAGAACTGCCCCACTGGGTTTCTAAGGAGTGGCTGATGGATTTGAACTGCCAACCTTTTGGTTAGCAGCCTAGCTCTTAACCACTGCACCACCGGGGCTAAGGAACTATATAAAAGTTAATTCCATTCCTTCAAGAGCATAACGTATAATGGGAAGTTAAAACTGATACTTTAAATGATGAGCAATAATAAAAGATTCTAAGGCCTTATACACTAATGGTCTAGTGAGTACTATGCTCACTGAGTCCTATAGGAGTTAATGGAGCCATGTGGTCACAGATGGCATTGTGAAGACCTTGGATTCCTGTCTAGGGACTCAGATTTGTACAGGTGCACTGAGCCTTGATGTTATATTCTTGGTAAAACAAAACCAAATACTGATATGTTTAATTCTGTCATATAAATAAAGCCTAGTTTTACCAGCATAAACTGGTTTTCTTATATGTAGGCAATTTAAAATAAAACTGTGAGTACATGTTCATGAAATATGCTCTGGTGTTGATATTTTAGGCCTGGGTGACTGTTTTTGAGTTTTCTCCAATAACATTTGTTTTCTACTCATTAATACCCTCCCAACACACTCACTAACACCAAAGGTTTAAAAGCTTATGAGATGAAAATTTAAAAATAAAAATTCTACCCATTAACTTAATTCGGTCTGCAAAGGGTAAGGAGTGGGGGTGGGGGAAGACTGCCATTGTTAAATATTAGCAATAAAGTACTTTGGTTCAACTCCTGGCACACCAGTGTTATGATTGAATTGTACCCCCCTCCCAAACTTATGTTGAAGTCCCAGTTGCAAGTAACTGTGAACGTGACTTTGTTTGGAAATAGGATCTTTGACGATATCAGTTAACAGGAGACTGTACAGGTTAACGTGGGTCCTAATCCAATCTGAGTGGTGTCCTATGAAAAAGGAGAAGAGTCAGAAGGAAAACAACCACGTGAAGGTGGAGTTTTGCTGCACCTGCAAACCAAGGAATGCCTGGGGCTACCAGAAGCTCGGAGAGACAAGAAAAGATCTTCCCCTAGACCCTTCACAGAGGGCATGGCCCCACTGACACCCTGAATTCAGACATCTAGCCACCAGAACTGTGAGACAGTAAATGTCTGTGCTTTAAATCCACCTACTTTGTGGTACTTTGCTGCAGCAGCTCTAGGAAGCTAAGACAACTAGCATTCCCTGGAGCATAGTTTTGAGACTATTTTCAAACTAAAGGAGTGGTCAGAGGGGGGATTGTGGGCACCATGGCAGGTTGGAGGAAGATGGCTTTTGGTACCTGTACAGTAGTCGTCATCATTTTCTAACCATTGTTCCTGAGTTCACTGTTCCAAGTGCTTTATGTATGGACACAGTTACTCCTCACAATGATTCTATAAAGTCAGTACTATTACCATTTCCATTTATAGATGGGAGAACTGAGGTACGGAAAATTAATAGCTTGCCTCAAATCTCACAGGTAGTGAGCGGCAAAGCCATTCTAGAGGCAGCATTCCTGGCCAGGATGCACGCCACCTCACAGGTAGATTACTGACTACCCCTTTGGGCTAAGGCCTAAACTTTGAGTTTAACTAAAGGAAGTGGACATAGAGAAGTCCAATTTGGAGATTTTAGGATCCCTTAGTACCCAAGAGCATCCGAAAAGCACTAGAAGGAAGAGATCTCACTTGAGTTCATGGACATTATTGGCACATTTTTGACAGGTGCAAGATTTGTCAAGTTGACCAATTGCTGATCTGATTTTTACCTGGCAAAATTTTATTCACTTCCAGTACTTAAGGAAATCCAAACAGCTTGGAGCAAGACAGGTTCCTTCCAAGGGCCTCTTAGTCTCTTTTGGAATTAATTTGGGTGGGCAGATGTGGGCTTTATCACAGAGAGGTAAGGATATAAGCATGTTGGAGAGTATGCCTGGTAGTACATCTAGGAGAAGGAAGTTCTAATCCCTCATCACAAATGATAACTCTATGTATTAGTTACCTAAACCTGTTGCCGTAGAGTCGATTCCGACTCATAGTGACCCTATAGGTGTATAGAGTAGAACTGCCCCCATAGGGTTTCCAAGGAGTGGCTAGTGGATTCGAACTGCTGACCTTTTGGTTACAAGCCTAATGCTTAACCACTGTGCCACCAGGGCTCCATTAGTTAGCTAGTGCTGCTGTAAACCGAATACCACAAGTAGGTGGCTTTAAAGAACAGGAATGTATTTTCTCGAAGTTCTGGAAGCTAAAAATCTAAATCAGGATCTAGGCCTTGTCAGTTGCTTCTTGGTAGCCCTGGGCATTCCTTGGGTCCTTGGCTTGTAAATGACCTCACATGTGTGTCTCTGTGTCTGTTCTGCTTTTTTTCTAACTCAGAACTGATTAGATTTAGGACCCACCCTACACTTGTATGAGCGACCTCATTAACATAGCAAAAGAAAAGCCCTGTTTCCAAACAGGGTCACATCCACAGGTACAAGGGCCAGGAATTCACATATTTTGGGAGGACACAAATCAATCCATAATCCTCTAGGAGAGTCCTTTTTGCCCTCACAGTTTTGCCCCTTCCTGCTCTCTTCCTAGTTGCCTCCCTCAGCATCCCTCATCTTCCCTAACACACTAATCTTGGCTGTATTAAAATTTCAAAACCATGCTCCATTTTTCTCTTTTTTCTTCCTCCAGCCTAATGGGCTAGGCTGACCTTCCTTGTTCATTCCTATGATGCTTAGACTAAGGACATAGATAGAAATAGGACACCTAGGGGTCCTGGCCTTGACCATATCTTCCTTTACAAATGACCAGAGATGCAGGGAGGGTGGGAGTGGGAGCTGGTTATGGCACAGCCCAGCTTCTTCTTTCTTCTCTGTTTGGCTTTTGTGCACAGTGTGTCTCTTCTGTCCTTCAGCAAAGAACCCTGGAGGACTAGACAGAGCAGTGGTCAATGTTGTACATCAAAACTCTTCCCTGAACCTCTGATATTAGGAGGACAGTGTTAGATAATGCAAAGATATATATTCCCAACAGAGCTCTTTGGCAATATTGAATCAAAGGCCATAAAATATTTCATCTTCTCTAATCCACTAATTCCACTGCTGGAACTGTATCCTGTGGAAACAATTCAAAGTAAGGCAAGATATATGTGTATACCTAGTGCCCAGAAAAGGAGCCTTAGTGGCACAAATAGTTAAGTGTTCAACTACTAGCTGTAAGTTTGGCAGTTCGAACCTACCCAGTGGCTCTGTATGAGAAAGACCTGGCAATCTGTTTTCATAAAGATTACAACCAAGAAAACCCTATTGGGTGGTTATACTCTGTCACATGAGGTTACTATGAGTCGGAATCAACGCGACTGTACACAACGACAACAACCAGGATGTCAGACTGAGTCTGGGACACAACGGAAACCCCACCCTTGCTTGGGTTGTTCCTAACAGAGCCCAGAAAGGAGTCCCTGGTTGGTACAAATGGTTAAGCTCTACTATCTGAAACGTTGGATGTTCGAAGCCAATGAGCATTTACCTGTTCTAACCTTTGAAAAAGCTGTACTTCATGGCTATATAGATTGTACACTTTAATAAACACAACTATATAAATATATAATATTGACTCAAGACAAGGCAGCGCTATTAGTTTAATAGTACAGATCCGTATGCTCTACTTCAGTTGTTCAAATGTTCTTATAAAAATGGTTATGAAGAAGTGGCTGTTCACTCAAGTACGTGGGTAATCTTAAACATTGATAAGTTGGCTGTTTTCCCCTTAGCTGGAGAATGGAGGCCGATTCACACTTTGGAAGTGAGGCCAACAGATCTCAGGAATGCAAATAGAGTTGGAAACCTTTGAGCCCTTTTTTCCCTTGACAGACTTACGTAGTAAAATGGATTGCTTTGCAGTTGTAAAGTGAAAAAAAGAATAGAGAAGAAAAGAATGTTTTGGCTTTGTCTGCCAGTGGTTTGAGTATAGACTGATTTCTTTTTTTTAGTGGAAAAGTGGAATCTTAACGGGCGCTCACAGTGGCTGGAGGCAGCCTCGGAAAGCTCACCTTGTCATACTGGCCGTAGGTAGAAGGACCCATTGTTTTCTCCATCCGAAGTTATCACTCTTCCCTTTATCCTTTCTTTTGGACCTTTTAGTGTTTGCTTAATCAGAGTATTTTTATCCCTAATGTGGTGACTTGGTGTAATTTATCCCATTAAGCCTCTCCTATTTTCTTCTGTTTACCTGACTAATATTATTGTGTCTTATAGGGCTTAAACCAACAAGCCTCTCCTTTGTCCCATTGTTTCAGCTCTAGGCCAAAAATCAACAAATGAAGTTTTATCTTTCCAATCTTGGACCTCACCTACTTGTCATTCACTTTGTATAGACTGCATGAAGAGCATGTTCCTTTGAAAACAAAGGAAGGATTCATTTTTATGACCTAAAAACAAACACTTACCTTTCTCGAAAGGTCCTGGTCATCTCTTTTTAAAGAGTATAGACTGGCAAAGGCTCACCTAAAGAGGGAGAAAAAAGCATACACTTCCTTGTGGGTTGAAAGCCCAAAGTCCCCGAGCAATAACGGCCCACTCCTTACCTTATATTTCTTTCACAGTATATACAATATTTCAGAAGCAGAGAATCTGAGCACAGAAAATCACCTGGTGAGGTTATCTCCTCCAAACCTGTGCCTTTCAGCAAGCCCATACCCAAGTTATGCTCTATGGAGAAGAATCAATCTTGTTTTTCAATGCAGACAAAGGACAGCCTTCTTTGAAACAGGCACATATTTGAAATAATCATGTCAGAAAATTCCTTTTCTAAAAATCTAGCCTAATGAAAGCTTTATGTGTCATTTCCTCAATTTTTCTTTTCCTTTTCCAGGTTGAAAACAACTGCTTACCATCCTCAGGGAACCAACAAGAATTGAGAGCAATAACTTCCTATAAGGCAGTGGTTCTCAAACTTTAGTGTGCATCAGAATCACCTGGAGGGCTTGTTAAAATACAGATTGCTGGACCTCACTCCCAGAATTTCTGATTCCAGAGGTCCGAGGAGGGGTCTGAGAATTTGCATCTAGCAAGTTCCTAAGTGATGCTGATGCTGCTGGGCCGGGGACCACACTTTCAGAACTGTTGATGTAAGGTCCAGTGCTAGGAGCTGTAAAGAATGAAAATATGAGGATACTTAAGAGTGTGGGAAAGTGGAAAACATAAAACAAATTAACCTCCGTATGGAAAATGGCAAATGCCTGTCAGATGAGTTCTTTGCTGTCACAGAGCTTACAAACTCAGAGTCCAGTTGGGGAGGCACACAAGGAAGAGTAGGATGCCAGCCATTAACACAGGGAGCTGGGTGAGCACAGAAGAGGAGCATAGTGTTCAGGCTAGGTGGGAAGGAGGTTAGGAAAGGCCTCCTATGGAACTGGAAGCTGGAGGAGTAATTCCTGAGCTGATTCTTAAAGAAGGATAAGTATCCAGATAAAGGGACAGTGCTAAGCAGTATCCTCTTCCATTAGAAAGAACAGTATGGATTTAAGGAGGGGATGTGGAGTTTTTTTGGAACAGTAAGTCATCCAGCATTCCCGTAGGGGAGAGTGGCGAATGAGGTAGTGATGACAGAGCCGGACAGGTACGCAGGGGCTGAATCAAGAAGTAACATCAAAGCTAGTTTAAAGAGTTTGGGTTAATTCTGAAGACTATTATTTGACATAGAGTATAAAGAGAGATTTAATAAGACTCCATGTAAGGGGACATCAGAGATGAAAAGAGAATGAAGAACATAGCCATCCACAATTCTTATGCTTCCTTCTCTATAACTAAGACTTCTCCATGGGGTTCACTTGGGTTTCCGGCTGGTGTCAGGGCTCTGGTATCTCTTTTAGTCTAATGGTAAACAAAATTCCTTTTCGTTTTGATTTAGTTGAAAGATTTTGAAATTTAATAAAGGGAAATTTCTAAAGTCACTAGGCAAAAATAAAGCCAAAATGAACAAAGAGTACAGAAGTTGGGCTCTGGAAGTAAACAGACCAGGCTTCTAGTTCCATCTTTTACTAACTATACAACCTTGAGCATGTTACTTAACTTCTTTTGCCATAGTTTTTGTGTTTAAATAGAGAATTAGTTCCCTAACAAGATACGTAGGAGCTTACATGGTCTGGCTCTTACCTGCCTCTTCAGCCTCAGTAAATCCACTGCCTCTTACTCTTTCTGCTCCAACTACTTAAACCTTCTTTTAATCTCATCTTTTTCATGCTCCATTCTGCCATGGGGCCCTTGCACATGCTTTTTCCGCTCTCTGGAATAGTCTTGCCTCCCTTTGTGTCTAGTTAATTAATATGTTTAAAGCCTACTCCTTCAGAGAAATCCCTGATCTCTCTGAATAGATAAAATTTCTCCTATTTTAGTATTAGGAACTTTTATTTGGTAGCAATTAATTGGTGTTATTTTACATTTATTTGTATAGTTATTTGGGGCTACAGCCTGTTTTTGTAAATAAAGTTTTATTGGAACACAGCCATGCCCACTTATTTATATTATCTACAGATTTATGGTAGTGCAGTGGTTAAGAGCCACAACTGCAAACCAAAAATGTCAACTGTTCGAATCCACCAGCCACTGCTTGGAAACCCTCTGGGGTAGTTCTACTCTGTCCTGTAGGATCGCTATGAGTCAAAATCAACTCGATGGCAACTTTTTTTTTGGGGGGGAGGGGGCGGTTATGACTGCTTTTGTACTATAATAACAGAGTTGAGTAGTTGCAACAGAGACCATATGGCCTGCAAAGCCTAAAATATTTACCCTCTGACCCTTTATAAAAAAAATTTTCCAACCCCTATACTAAATTACAAACTCCATGAAACCAGGTATCAGATCTGATTTCTTTACTTGCCTATCTTAAGCATCTAGCACCATGCCTGTCACATAGGAGAGGCACAATAAATATTTATCTAAGAAAAAAAAAGATACAAACAAACTTTAAAAATGCCGATCTTACCAGGATGTTGAAAGGATTAAATAAGATAATGTGTACAGAGGACATAGTGCCTAGCGCAGAGTAGGTGGCCCGGAAATATTAGCAGTTGTTGTTGTTATTCTCACACTTTCTGTAGTTGGTGCTTTTTTCTTCTTCTTTTTTTAATAAACTTTTTATTTTAGAATAATTTTAGATGTACAGTAACATTATAAAGGTAACAGGGAGTTTCCATATAATCCTCACTCAGTTTCCCCTAATGCTAACGTTTTACACTACCACAGCACATCTGCCAAAATAAGAAACCAACATTGGTACATTACTATTAACTGAACTCTCAACTTCATTCAGATTTCACCTGTGCTAGACTCTTGATAATTAAATCAGAATACGCTGTTACATCCGGGCTACTATTTTATTGTAAAGCACACATAGAAGATTAGTAACTTGTTTAGTCTCTAAATAGAATAAAAAGAGAGTATAACCTCAGAATGTCTCTTTAGCTAATCTTTATCTTTCTTACTTAGAGAATTCATAACAAAGAAGTCTTTTCAGATTATTTTATTATTAAAAAAAATCTCATTGAGATCATTTAACTAGATATTTGGGGATATTCAATATCATAATATGGGATGGAAAATAAGAGACTTTTTTTTTTTAATAAAATAAAAGCCAAAAAAGAACAAAGCCAGTTGTATTTGTAACTTCCAATTAACATCAGTTGTTTTACTTCTGCTACAGCTATAGCTGCTGTTTTACTATATTGAGAGAAAAAAGGAAAACTACCTCATTTTAAACTAATTCTCTTTTAAGATGTTTATTTTCCAATAAGAAACATGTATTACTTACTAGTGCTCGTCTTGCATGCTAATTTATTTTCTACCTTTTGTTGATTTAAACATCCAGTTTTCTTACTCCATTAAAAAAGCAAAAGAAACAAAAAACAACCCTTGCTAAAGAGCTCTTCTTGCCTCCTTCCTTGCTGTTTTTTTTTTTTAATTTTTGAAAACATTTTATTGTGTTTAGGTGAAAGTTTACAGAGCAAATTAGCTTCTCACTCAAAAATTTATACGCAGATTGTTTAGTGACATTGGTTGCAATACCCGCAATGTGTCAGCGCTCTCCCCTTCCCCCTTTCCACGCCAGGTTCTCCATGTCCATTTGTCCAGTTTTCCTGTCCCTTCCCTCCTTCTTGTCTTTGCTCTTGGGCGGTGTTGCCCATTTGGTCTCGTATACTTGATTGAACTAAGAAGCACATTCTCCACGTGTGTTATTGTTTGTTTTACAGGCCTGTCTAATCTCTGGCTGAAAGGTAGACTTTGGGAGCGGCTTCAGTTCTAAGTTAGCAGGGTGATCAGGGGTCATAGTCTCGGGGAATCAGTGCTTTTTAATGTTTGGGTCTGGATGTATGCTGTTGTCTGGTCCTGGGCTGAGTTCCTGTCCATCAGCTGTCCTACCCTCACTTGTCTTCTAGCTTTGGCCTCTGGGATGAGACAGACATTTCCATTTCTGGCTCAAGATTCTTTCCTTGGCCTCAGATTCTTAGCAAGTTTTTTCCACCCTCCCTAGAACTTTCTATGAACTGGACTCTTCCATAATGTTCAGTCTCTTTGAAGCATGTTATTTACAAACTTGTAGCCTTAGGTAGAGCTCCTGTAACCTGTCTTTAGGGCTTCATCTCACAAAACAAAAAACTCATCGCTACCAAGTTGATTCCAACTCATACTGACCCTATAGGACAGAGTAGAACTGCTCCATAGGGTTTCCAAGGAGTGGGTGATGGATTCAAGCTGCTGATCTTTTGGTTAGCAGCCGAGCTCTTTAACGACTGTACCACGAAGGGCTCCACTAACCCATTGCCTTCGAGTCGATTCCCACTCTCAAATGATGGTGGGCACCGTCTTATTTTGTAGCCGCCACTTTCAGGGACAGCAGACAACTTCTTTTGGTTCAACAGGAGAAGCTAACAATAATAATTATGACTGTGACAGGATGGAGCACACCAGTGGAAGAGTTTACATTGGAGAGGAGAAAATCATCTCACTTAATGCAACACGTGGAGTAGGGTAAAAATAATAAGCATTGGGGAAAAACACACTTGTGTTCAGTTCTATCTCTGCTAGTGATTCTGTATGACCTTATAAAGTTGATTAATTTCTCTGAAGCTCAGTTTCCCCATCGTCATGTAATTTAGATATTCATGTATCTACTCTTTGATTTAAAAATCCATTGCCGTTGAGTCGATTCCAATGCATAGCGACCCTGTAGGACAAAGTAGAACTGCCCCATAGACTTTCCAAGGAGTGACTGGTGGAATCAAACTGCTGACCTTTTGGTTAGCAGCCAAGCTCACAACCACTGTGCCACCCAGGCTCCACTCTTTGATTTAGGAAACTTGTATTCCTTGTAGTACCACCTGTCTCCCTCTCCGGTAAAACAGATGTGGCTTCTGTTTCACCCCATGCTTGCTAACAAGCCCATGGGGAAAATTCTCCTTCAACAAGCATTTCATGAGTTTAGTGAATTTATTTGAAATTTTGAGGGTTATGCTTTTGAGGGTGAGGGCATATTATGCCACACATAGCCTTTTTCTAGACTTCTCCTCTCCCCTTACTTCTACGTCTTTTTCTTTCTGAATGTGGAGTCCACAGATTTCCCCAGTCCACACACACTTCCCCACACTGTCCCCCTTCTTGTAGCCCAAAGAAGCTGATTCAGTCATTTTCCCACAAAGATGGCTTTCTCCCCAAGAGTAGTTCTCATACCAGCTTCTAAAAGAATATAATTTCCTCCATCCCCTAACAAGCAAACGAGGGATAATTATGCCTACCTCACAGGGTGTTTGTGGGAATTAAATGAGGTAATGTATCTGTAAGCTCCTGGCACGTAGGCGGCATTCCCTAAATGTTACTTTCCTCCTCCCTTGATTTTCCCTTTGAGATTTGAAGGAACAAAGGGAGATACTGAGAGAGATTTTGAGGTGGAGATGGGGTAGATAAGGCAGCCAGGAAGGTCATCTCCTTGACCATTGCCCTTCAGTAACGTAGAAAAAGACAATTTGCCAAGAAAAACTGGAGGAGGTGGGGGATGCAGAGCGGAAGCCAGACAAGCCTGATTTATCTTGGAGTCCGTCCAAAAGGGTTTAGTTACTAAAACAGCAATTCCTCTATATAAATCCTTCAGGTTCTTGAAAATATTATTAAATCACTCATGCACCATAAATAATCCTAATTTTATTAATCTTTCCTCTCAGGCCAAGGTGTAACTCTCACAAAGCTCTCTCTCCTGAGCACCAAAGCTGAAGGGGGAAGATTTCCCAGGTGGAGGAGCAATGTCACAGACGTTACTTGCTGTTTTCCAAACCCGTTTCGAACCTGGGTTCTTTTTAGTCATCTTTCCTCAAGAGTAGGACTCAGAACTGGAGTTTATTAGCAAGGTTCTATGTGCAAAGGCATGGCTGCCTCAGGGAATTCTGTTATGTGTCTGTTGGGACGTGTCTGTTGGGATCTTTTACATCAGTTATCTTTATCTTTTTTTTTTTTAAACTGAAGAATTTTGTTTTTAACTTGTTCCAAAAGAGCTAATAGATGACCTGTCTTCCATTTTGCTGTGGGCCAAAGATGCTTCTACACAGTGTTGTGAAAACAAAAGATGGTGGTTAGTCAATGCCAGATTATATCCTAACACCTCAGGCGGCCCTTTCTGTCATCCCCAACTGTCCTCATCCATATATATCTCTCTATATATTTTTAAACCAAGAGATCTCTCATAATCTTTCTTTTCAGAGCGAAGATAAGTTGAAGAATAGGAGTACCTGTCTTTGTGATGTGGAGTCACTTAGGACTAAAAAATACTAGAAGAAGTTTAGAAAACATGGGTCTGGTCCCTAGTTCCTGTTAGTCCTGTATGTGTCTTCTGAAAGATTCGTTTTTTATTTAAGTAGTTTGGTGTTATAACTTTCCCCACATATAAAAATAATGTGTTCAACTTGGAAGACATAAAAAAATATGAACAAAAACTGTGCCTAAGTTCCTCCACCCCAGAAACCCCCCGCTATTAACATCTTGATGCATTTCCCTAGAGCATTGTTTTTTCCTGTAAATGTACTTACATAGTTACATGACTGTGATCCCATTGTACACGCAGTTTTGAATCCTGCTTTTCAACTTACGTTTATTTCATGAGTATTTCCTGGTCAAAAAAAAATTCTTCAAAAGCCACCCTCTCAATAGCTGTGTAGTATTTTTGGTATTGTTATGCTGTGAATTATTTAATCATTCTCTGATTGTTCCACCTTTAGATTGTGCTTAAGTTTTTCACTATATAAATAAGGCTGCAGTGAACTTCTGTGTATCTAGTCTTTGCATATCTGAAAATTCCCTTAGAAGGTATCCCTCTAGGAATTACTGGTACCTCTAGGATTACCGGTAAAATAGAGTCCTAGAACCTCACTTTAGTCTTCACGATAAAGTCAGCTCAAGGTGTTTCATCTTGGATCTCATAACAAAGGGTTTAGTAACTAAAAGAGCCAAAGAATTTAGTAATTTTTGCCTCTAGGATGGTTTCATGGCATATAACTAGAGAACAGTATAACATAATGGGGTTCATTGTAATTATGATTTGGAGATATTCCAGTGTGATGATAATAATAGTAGTAAACACTTATTGGGTGTTTAATATGTGCCAGACCCTATTCCAAGTGTTTTACACATATTAACTCATTTAATCTCACAAGGCTCTGGGAGGTAGATACTATTATTATTCCCATTTTACAGATGAAGAAGCCGAGGCACAGAGGGATTAAGTTACTTATTCAAGGTAAGTGGCTGACCCGGGATTCAAACGAAAGCATTAGGTCCCAGCCCATTGACTATTCCTTGTCCCTGCCTGGAAATAACAAAGTGGGGAGAATTCCTCACCTCCCACCCTCCACAGGTGCATTGCATGGCCCTCCTATACTGGAAGGGAGGTGGTGGCTCTGTTGTTTGTTGCTGAATTACCTCCTTCCTTTACCTGACTTCTTCTGTCCCTCTTCATGAACTGTGCACCTGCCTGGGTGTGGACGGGAGAGAAACTAAGCTGCAAAATTCCCAAGTTTGTATCTAAAGCAAATAGGGATATATATCAAGCTAGTCTCAGGAAGCTGCTTATTCAGGAAGGGAAGGAAATAAATAATTTCAAAAACACTGCTTTAGGGTTTTGTATGCCTTTTACTTTTGACAACTGTAAGATCATTAAACTAGTTGTCATGATCCAACTCCCAGTGACCCCAGGTATTGCAGAGTAGAACTGTGTTCCACAGTATTTATATGGCTGTGACCTTTTGGAAGCAGATCTCTTAAGCCTTTCTTCTGAGGTCCCTTTGGGTGGGTTCGAACTGCCACCCTTTTGGTTAGCAGCTGAGCGCTTAACCATTATGCTACCAGGGCTCCTTTGTTAGAGTATTAGGCTTGACTAATTAGAGCATTGAGCATTGACTAATTAGAAGTAATATTTCCCTTCCATTTCTCACAAATCCCTTTCCAACTGGTTCTTGTCTTATCTGCTGGTGAAATGCCAGACCAAACCAGAAACCAAACCCATTGTTTTCGAGTTGATTCTGTCTCCTGTGGACTAGCTGGTTGGTCTGAACTGCCGACCTCTCGATTAGCAGCTGAGCATTTAACCACTGCATCACCAGGGCTCCCCAGTGCCAGACGGGCTGTAAAATAGGAGTTACTCCCGACAAGGTGACCGTGAATTCTGAAGGAGGCAACTAATCATTTTTGATACTGTCTACTGCAGCTTGCATTTGTTACAAATGACTTCCAAACAACTGTTCAACTTGGATGGTTCTGAAGGTGCCTGATTGTGCAGGGAGTTCTACTTGGGACTGAAGTTCTGATTAATAGCCATTTTCTTTTGTCCCACCTACTTAAGTTTACTTAAAACAATAGCACTGACAAAAGACTACACAGGGTGTTTCTGTTTAGGTACAGTAGGTAGGTGGTGTGGTCACACCAAACCAAACCAAACATAACACCCGCGACAAAAGCAAACACAACAGCAAATAGATCCATCCTGCCTCACCTTTTTACCTTGCCATGTTCCTCTTATGAAAACTCAGTCAGAGAATTTGCTTCCGCCCACTTCGAATAGCACCAGCAGTGAACTCTGGAAGAAATGAACCACAGACCCTTTTGGGGCATGCTGCCAGCACAGACATGCTCCCAGGGTTTTAGAGCTCTGCAATGGGGGTGTGCATTGCAGCTAGAACTATGCTTTAGACATCCGCTGTGCCCGGCCCCGAGCATCGTACCTGGCACATGGAGGCATTCAGTGAACAGATGCTGAATTGAAGTGGGTTCTGTGGGTTGTAGTGGATGGAATAGTAAAAGGCAGAAATAGAGATGCTTTCTCCTTTTGTTTTGGAATAGTCTAATAATAATAATAAACCACTTGCTATCGAGTTGATTCTGGCTCATGGCAACACCATGTGTTCAGAGTAGAGCTATGCTCCATAGGGCTTTCAATGGCTGATTTTTTCTGAAATAGGTCACCAGGCCTTTCTTTTGAGGCACCTCTGGATAGATTCGAACTGCCAATCTTTTGGTTAGCAGCAGAACACATTAGCCGTTTGTACCACCCAAGGACTCCTTAATAATAATAATTGTTTATTATGCTTATGCCCTCTTTCCAGGAGCCCAGGTGGCATAGTGGTTAAAGCATTGAGCTGCTAACCGAAAGGTCGGTGGTTCGAACCCACCAGCTGCTCCACAGGAGAAAGATGTGGCAGTCTGCTTCCGTAAGGATTTACAGCCTCGGAAATCCTATGGGGCAGTTCTATCCTGTCATACAGGGTTGCTATGAGTCGGAATCAACTCAACAGCAGCGGGTTTGGTTTTGTCAGGCTGTCTTTCCTAGCACTTTACATGCATTTCTTTTAATTATCACAACGTAAAATAGGTATTTTTAGCATCCTCATTATACAGGTAAAGGGGGAGAAAAGACTAGTTGCCATCTGATCAGACTCGTGGCAACTCCATGTGTGTCAAAGTAGAACTTTGCTCCATAGGTTTTTTTTTTTTTTTTTAAATATATTTTATTGTGTTTAAGATGAAAGTTTACACAGCAAATTAGGTTCCCATCTAACAGTTTCTACACAAATTATTCTATGATATTGTTACGTTTTTCACAGCATTTCATCATTCTCATTCATTCTGTTCTGCTTGTACCATATCCAGTACTCTGGTTTCCCTGCCCCCTTTACCTTCCCATCTTTGCTTTAGAGTAATTGTTGACCATTTCATCTCATACAGATTTTTTTTTCTATTGTGCTTCAGGTGAAAGTTTACAGCTCAAGTTGGTCTCTCATACAAAAATTTATACACACATTGTTATGTGACCCTAGTTGCTCTCGCTATACTGTGACAGCACACTCCTCCTTACCACCCCTGATTTCCCGTGTCTGTTCAGCCAGCTTCTATCCCTTTCTACTCATCTCTCCTCCAGACAGGAGCTACCCATTTAGTTTTGTATCTACTTGAGCTAAGAAGCACGCTCTTCACAAATATCATTTTATTTCTTATAGTCCAGTCTATTCTTTGCCTGAAGAGTTGGCTTCAGGAATGGTTTTAGTTCTAGGGTAACTCATATAGCTGATTTTTTAAAGAAGCTCATTACTCATGGGTGATATTCTTTATTTTATGAGCCAGTCTGTTATTTAGCTAAAAGGTGACCTTATGGGATAATTTTGGTTTAAGGTTCAAAGGGTATCTCAGAACGATAGTCTTGAGGAGCCCTCTAGTCTCAACTGGTCCAGTGCACTTTTTAAGAATTTGAGTTCTGTTCCCCATTTTTTTCTCATTCTATCAGGATCCATCTACTGTGACCCTGATTAGAATGGTCGGTAAATGTCGCCAGGCACCATGTAGTTCTTCTGGTCTCAGGGTGATGAGGCTGTGGTTTGTGTAGACTGTTAGTCCTGTGGACTAGTTTCTTCTTTTGTTACCTTCTTTCTCTTTTCTTCTGAATTAGTTGAAACCAATAGTTGTGTCTTAGATGGCTGCTCAGAAGTTTTTAAGACCACAGACACTACTTACCACATTCGCATGTAGAACGTACACTTTATGAACTATATTATGCCAGTTCACTGAGTTGTCTCACAAGACTGTGGTCCTAATCTTTCAAACCCAGAAGACTAATCTCTCAAGGTGTTTGGTTATATCTAAGAAGTAGTCATAACTGTGTTCCCTATGTGATTTATTATATGTATGGATATTCCTTCATGCACACATATACCTGTATACACATATGTACCCACATACTCATACCCATGCACATATGTCCCTATATAGATATTTGTGTAACCACGCACTTTTTTGGTTGTTGTTGCAAAATTATATTTGTCATATCCTTTACCAATAACATTCTTTTCTCTTGTGCACTTCTTAATGACATCATTTACCTTGGTCAAGCTGTGGGCATTTGACCCACATTTGATGCTACTTTTCCCATCACCCAAAATAGCAAGTATCTACTATCTCGAGAGTGATTGCCTCTCTCCCACTCGCTCATCCCTGGTAACCACCAATAAGCTTTGGTCTCTGTATATATATTTCTATTCTTGTCTTCTTATAAAAGTGCGATCATACAATATTTGTCCTTTTGTGATTATTTCACTTAGCATAATATCCTCCAGATTTGTCCACGTTATAAGATGTTTTGAGGGCTCATCATTATTCTTTTATGGCTGTGTAGTATTCCACTGTTTGTATGTACCACATTTTGTTTATCCATTTACCTGTTGATGGACACTCAGGTTATTTCCATTTGTTTGCTTTTGTGAATAGTGCAGCAGTAAACATAGGTGTGCATATGTCTGTTTATGTTACTGCTATTAGATCTCTAGGGTATATACCTAGCAGTGGGATTGCTGGCTCATACAAAAAAAACAAAAAACAAAAAACCGCTGCCATGAATCGATTCCTACTCATAGCAACCCTATAGGACAGAGTAGAATAGCCTCACAGGGTTTCAAGTCTGTAATCTTCATGGAAGCAGATTGCCACATCTTTCTCCCACAAAGCAGCTGGTAGGTTTGAACTGCCAGCCTTTCAGTTAGCAGCTGAGCACTTTAACTACTGCGCTACCAGATCTCCTTGCTAGATCATAAAGTAGCTCTATTTCTAGCTTTTTGAGGAAGCACCGTACCATTTTCCATAGTGGTTGTACCATTTTACAATCCTACCAGCAGTAGATAAGGGTTCCAATCTCCCCATATCCTCACCAGCATCTGTTGTTTTCTGTTGTTTTTTTTTTTTTTTAAGGGTGAGGTAGTATCTCATTGTAGCTTGATTTCATTTCTCTAATTGCTAATGATCACTAGCATCTTTTCATGTGTTTATCGGATCGTTTCAGTGTCCTCTTTGTTGAAGTATCTGTTCATGTCCTTTGTCCATTTTTTTTTTAATTGGATTATTTATCTTTCTGTTGATGAGTTGTTGAAGTTTTCTATATATTTTAGAGATTAGACCTTTATCGGATATGTTGTTCCCGAAGATTTTTTCCCAGTCTGTGCGTTGTATTTTACTCTTTTGATAAAGTCTTTTGATGAGCATAAGTATTTAATTTTTAGGTTTCTAATTTGTCTTTGGTCATTTGGGCATTTGTAGTTGTGTTCGGTAATCTAATTTTTAGAAAATTAGCTCTCATAGTTTTGTCCCTATGTTATCGTCCAGGAACTTTATAGTTTTAACTTTAACATTTAGGTCTTTGATCTATTTTGAGTTAGTTTTTGTATATAATTTAAAGTATAGATCCTGTTTCATTTTTCTGCAAATGCATACCCAGTTTTGCCAGCACCACTTGTTAAAGATGCTGTTTGTTCCCCATTGAATGGATTTGACCACTTGTCGAAAATCAGCTGCCCATAGATGGATGGATTTATTTCTGGGTTCCCAATGCTATTCCATTGGTCTATGTGCCTGTCATTGAACTAGTACCAGGCTATTGGTGATTTTCAATTTCAGTAAAAAATGCTGTTGAAATTTGGGTCAGGATTGCATTGTATCTATCGCTTTGGGTCTTATTGACATTTTCACAATGTTAAATCTTCCAATCCATGAGTATGGAATATTTTCCCATTTATGTAAGTCTCTTAGTTTCTTGCAGCAGTGTTTCATAGTTTCATTGTATCCATAGTGTTTTTAATTGCTGGTGTTTTGGAAGTAGATTGCCAGGCCTTTCTTCCAAGGTGCCTCTGGGTGGAATCAAACTTGCAATCTTCTGGACTCCACAGGCAAGGAAGCTGAGGTTAAATAACTTTCCTAAGGTCATAAAGTAGCATGTGGTAGGATCGGAACCCAGACTGTTTGACTCCAGAGCCATTCACTACTCTACTGCCTCTCAGATTGAATATTTTAGGAGCCTAAGTTTCTGTGGGAGTGCTGGGTGGTGCAGACAGTTAATGCACTTGGCTGCTAACCAAAACATTGGCAGTTTGAGTCCACCCAGAGGCACCTCGATGAAAGGCCTGGCGATCTACTTATGAAAAATCAGCCATTGAAAATCCTGTGGAGCACAGTTCTGCTCTGACACACATGGGGTTGCCATGGGTTGGAATTGACTCTACAGCAACTGATTTTTAAGTTTCTATGAGGTAAATCTACGTAGCATCCTGAGGAAATGTTATGATGGAGTTCGCACCCTAACAAAAACCTACTGCCATCAAGTTGATTCTGACCTACAGCAACCCTATAGAACAGAGTAGAACTGCCCCATAGGGTTTCTAAGGCTGTAAATCTTTATGGAAGCAGAATGCCACATCTTTCACCCTAACAAACATATATATATTTGCATAGGAAATTATTCATATTGTTAAATTATATATATATGTATATACATACAATTATATATTTTTCTACATATTGTTCATCAACATGTGATAGTGAGGCTAATTATAATGTCTTATAATTAGTGATGTATTTTTTTTTAAATTACTGAAGCATACATTCAGAACACTGCACATATCATATACTTAAAGCTTCATGAGTTGTCACAAATTGGTCCAAGAACAAGAAACAAAACATTACCAGCACCCAGGACACCCCCTCGTACCTCCTGCCACCCCCACCCTGTCTTTCCCTCCTCCAGAAGTAACCTCTGTTCTGATTTCTAACAGCATAGGTTAACAAAAAAAAACTTTTAATAGTGGGAAAATTATCAAAGTTCACAAAGAATCCTGTTTCCCTGAGTGTCACTGTGATCTCTAGGTGACCCAGTTGCTCAGAAGCCCTAGTAGCTAAAATATAGAAAAATAAAAAGCTAAGTTCACATTAGAAGATAAACCTAAAATTAAAAAAAAAAAAGAGATTAATCATCAAATTCAGTCTCCTTGTAGTCACATCAATCTGATCCACTTCCTTTAAGAAATCCTGAAGCACCCTTTCAGATAATGTGAGAATAGGATGGAAATGAGGAGGGGGTTGGTATACACCTATCTAAACATATTTGTGAACAAAGGAACACATAGATTAAATTGGAGTCTATGGTAGTGTTGTATCTATGGATATGAACACCTGTGTAAAAATGTCTTTTAACATTCAAGCCTAATAGTAGATATTTTTGGATGCTTGAAAGTTTCTGAGGCCCCTACTGTTTAAGTTTGAATTCTCATGGAGAGGAGAGGGTGGAAACAGCAGCCATATTGGTACAATGTGGCCCCGCCTCGAGTCGTAATAGAATTGATATCTGTTCAAGGCAGGCCAATTAGATCCTCTCTCCCAGGAAGTGATCATTGCAAGGAAAGGATGCTAGATAGTGTGAGCTGGTTTTTTATACTAAGGGCATACAAACTCAAGAGCTGTGCTGTTACACTATAGGCAAGTAGAAGCACAGAACACCAGACTACAGAGACAAGGACGTAGATATTCTGGGAGACAGAAATGAGGACCATGGCGTAAGAGATGGAGCAGAAGGAAAAATAAAGGAACACTGAAGCAAATTAGCTAACTGGACTTCTGCTGATTTTCTGATTTATGATGAGTTCCTATTCAACTCATTTTGAAACCCAGCTGTGCCTCTTGTTCTTGGGTTCCATTAAAACCAGAAACCAGTTTCCATCAGGTCAACTCTGACTCATAATGACTCGATGTGTGCAAAGTAGAACTGCTTCATAGGATTTTGAAGAATATGACCTTTTGGAAGCAGTTCACCAGACCTTTCTTCCAAGGAGCCTCTGGGTGGGTTTGAACCATCAACCTTTTAGTCCAGTGTTTAACTATTTGCAACACCCAGGGACTCTGCTGGTACATGGTGAATGGCTTCAAATGCAACACTAGGGGCTGCCAGAGATTCCTAAGGCTTAGGCTGGGAACTCTCACAGTGTCACTTCTCCCACAATTTCTTGGTTAGAGTGAGTCATGGGACCAGTGTGGAGTCAGGTACCATATAGTGGTGTGGTTACCAGAAGGTAAGAGTCATTGGGAGCCCTCTTCAGAGACTAGCTACCACATATCACGAGTAAGAAATTAACCTTTGTTATGTTAAGCCATTTAGATTTCAAGGTTAATTTGTTCCCTTGGCAAAACCTAGCATAATCTGACTAATCCAGAAATTGGCATTGTCTTGGTGAAGATAAACTAGGCAGTGTTGCACAAACACCAAAACCTCTGATGACTCTCCAGGACTGCTGCCTCCCAGTGGTGACTCAGCTCTCCAGGTGGTTTGCGTGTTGTTGGTACATCTTCCGAAACATGTAGCTTCCAGCTTACTGGGGCAGGGAGGAAAGAGAACACAGAGAACTCATAGCTCTTAAGTACTTATTGCCAGAACTAGTTACATGCCCCTTGTCCAACTATAAACAGACTGGGAAATTGGGGGATGCCCATGGATATGTGGTGATTAGTAGGTGTTTCTGCCATAAAGTTACCTGGAGGCCTTTGCCTCTCTTTTTTTTCTCCCTTCCCTTTTTCTTTATTGTATCCTTTCTAAGAAATTTAGGAGTCCTCGTGGTGCAGTGGTTAAGCATTTAGCTGCTAACTAAAAGGTCAGTGGTTCAAACCTGCCAGCCATTCCATGGGAGAAAGATGTGGCAGTCTGCTTTTGTAAAGATTTACAGCCTTGGAAACCCTAGGGGACAGACAGTTCTACTCTGTCCTATACGGTCTCTGAGTTGGAATCAACTCATTGGCAACAGGTTTGGTTTTAGATTTTGGTAAGAAATTTAGAAGGAAGGAAGGGAAGTGGGGCAGAGGGAAGAAGGATGGGTGGATGGAGGGATGGGTGGGTGGATGGATGGGTGGCTGGCTGGCTGGCTGGATGGATGGGTGGGTAGGTGGGTGGATGGATGGATGGATGAATGAATGGATGAATGGATGAGGGGATGCCAGAAGGAATTTATGCTATGAGATGCAAAATGAAACCAATAAAACTACTCTTCTGTTAAACAAAAACTACTAACAAATAACTGTAATAGCAGAGGCTTTCACTATGTTTTTAATCTTTTTTTTTTTTTTTTATCAACAATGATAAACTAAACCAGATTAAGTGCTATCGTATTGGATGTGCAAACGCAAGCAAAGAGAAAAAAGTGATTGAAGAGCACTTCAGAAAACTGGGTACATTCAAATCAGCAGGGTTTGATTACTCACACCCCAGGGCACTTAAGGAATTGGCAACGGTAATTGCAAGACCACTAGCCTTTATTTTAGACAGAGCTTCGAACCTGTTCGTTCTGATTGAAACCCCTCCTGAGAATTTTCATTTCTAATAAGTTCGCTGCTGAGAATTTGCATCTCCACCCCCAGATATACTGAATCTCCCCACATGATGCTTATGTATAACTTCCTGGCAACTTGTTAGAAATGCAAATTCTCAGCAGGGATCCGAACAGGAGCGAACCTGTTTCGAAGCCCTGATTTTAGAACATAAGGGTTAGACCAGAGAACGTCCTGACAAGTAAAATCGGCAGATGAAGTACCTGTTTTTCAAAACAGGAAAAAGGACAATGTAATTATAGCTTATCCTGGATACCTGGGAAGATATAAGAACAAATCATCAGTCAAACAATTTGCATCCACCTAGAAGCACACAGGGTACTGGGTAGTAATCAGTGTGATTTTGTGAAGTGCAAATTATGCCAGACCATTTTTATCTATGGTGGGATGATGAGTCTGGCAGAAGAGAGGAAAGCAATACCTGCAAGTGGACTTCAGTATAGTTGTTTTTTTGTTTTGTTATGTTTTATTTCCAGCCTTTTATTATCAGCCCTCTAGGTAGCTAGAAGATGCTACCTAGAATGATACTTGAGTGGGCATGACTCTGGATGCAGCACTCAAAGTGGTAAAACTAAAGATTCTACTTCAGACTGGCACAGTTATTAATAATAGCTATTATTATTTTAATCAAGAGATGTGCGTGAGGACGATGACAGTAGTGAAGAAAATTTATAGAGTAGCAGAGGGACTTAGTTTTAATTTAGGAGATAACTTGATTGCAAGAAGGACTACTAAGATAAGTTATGGATTCTTTATGTGGATGTTACTTATTTAAAATTTCATTATTTGGGTTGATGAATATATGGCATTTTTATAAAATAAAATTCACGTGAACACTGTAATTATCTTTTAGTGCATTTTTATGGCACTCGTGGAGTCCCTTGGAGGTGCACATGGTTAGCAGCTGCTAACCAAAAGGTTGGAGGTTCAAGTCTGCCCAGAGGCTCCTTGGATGAAAGACCTGATGATCTTCTTCTGAAAATCAGCCATTGAAAACCCTATGGAGCACAGTTCTACTCTGGCACACATGGAGTCGCCATGAGTTGGAGTCAACTCAACTGGCAGCTGTTGTTGTTGTTTTTTTAATGGCACTTGTACCCCTCAAGTTTCATAGTAGACTCCTTGAAGTCTCTGCCTATTCCAAATGGACTGTAATGATTGTATTTAAATCCTCAGTTTTGTTTGTTTGTTTTACTACTTATTGGGGAGGAGGTTCTTCTTCACTTTGGCACCTTCGTTATTGTTTTCTCAATACTGCCCCGGGCTTCTCTGAAAGAGTTTTTGGATTTGATAAAAACCAAACCTGTTGCTATTGAGTTGATTCTGACTCATAGCAACCCTATGGGACAGTAGAACTGCCCGATAGGGTTTCCAAGGTTGTAATCTTTATGGAAGCCGACTGCCACATCTTTCTCCCGCAGAGCGGTTAGTGGGTTTGAACTGCTGACCCTTCGTTTAGCAGCTGAGTGCTTAACCACTGTGCAACCAGGGCTCTTTATATTTGATAGCAACAGAATATCATTATGTTATTGAGATGTTTCCAAAACACCTTTACGCAGTCCTCTTTATTATCTTTTAACTCCACCATTGTTGTGAAATATGAGAGAAAAGAAGAGATACATGAAAAAGTCCAAGAGGTCGAACATCTAAGTAACTGAGAACCAGAAAGAGAAAACAGAAAATGTTATAAAGGAAATTACTAAAGAAGTCATGGAAGAAAACGTTCCAGAAAAGGACACGTCTTTAGTTTAAAAGAGCCCTCTAAGTGCCAACTACAATAAATGGGGAAAATAACCGACTTGGACATAACTTTATAAAATTTTTGAACTCTTAACAATAAAACTTTATAAAAGCATCTACTGGTGGTGCAGTGGTTAAGAGCCTGACTGCTAACCAGAAGGTCAGGAGTTCGAATCCACCAGCTGCTCCTTGGGGCAGTTCTACTCTGTCCTATAGGATCTTTATGAGTTGGAATGAACTCGATGCAACAGTGTTTAAAAGCTTCCAGAGAAAAAAATTAGGTTACCCACAGAGGAATGGTCATTGAGCAGCCAAGTTCTCATTAACATCTCTGGCTGCTGGAAGGTAATGGAATACTTTCAATTCTGGGGGAAAATTGAGTTGGAAACTAATTTACGTAGCCAGCCAACCTATCAATCAACCGGGAGAGTAGAATACAGGCATTTCACACAAACCAAGACTTAGAAAGTTTACTTCCCAGGACCCCTTTCTTAAGAAGTTACTTGAGTATGTATTCCAGCAAAATGAGGTATTATATAAGAAAGAAGAAGGCAAGGAATTGTCCTAATACAGGAAAGAGGAGTATGATACAGGATCATTTATGTTGGAGCAAGAGGATGGAGAGCGCCCAAAGGGAGGGACTTCGTGGCAAAAGAGAACCCCAAGCAGTCCATCGTATGATTAAAAGAGTGGAAAAAAAACTTGTGTAAAAACTAAAGTATATATTTAGTCAATAAAAAAAGAGGCAATTAAGAATTCCAGAAAAAAACCAAAAAGCTAATTGAGAGTGTTATGGTCCAATTTTGAAGAATACTAAAACATTATATGATTTTCAGTAATTTATGGAGTGTAATTAAAATATTAGTAAAAAAAAAAAAACAAAACAAAAACTCATTGCCATTAAGTTGATTCCAGCTCATAGCGACCCTATAGGACAGAGTAGAACTGCTTCATAGGGTTTCTAAGGAGCGGCTGGTGGATTTGAACTGCCAACCTTCTGGTTGGCAGCCATAGCTCTTCACCACTGTCCCATCAGGGCTCCATGGTGCTAAAACATTCTCCTTGGAGTAGAGCTGGGATTATGACCTTGTACTTACTGCATTTGTAAAAAAGGAAATCACAATCCTAGCATGTTATGCATCTGAGCAGTGCACAATATTTATATAGTCTTACTCATTTTAGTACTGTGATTGGTTTTAAACTCTTCCAGTCAACCTAAGGACAAACTAGGAAAGGCCTGGTTGAGTAGCTGACAGAAAGTAGGAAATGGAAAGTGAAGGAAATATGAAAGGAAGGATTAAAATTAAAAAAAAAAGAAAAAAAAAACAGTTGCTATCAAGTTGATTCTGACTCATGGCTACTCCGTGTGTGTCAAAGTAGAATGGTGCCTCATAGGGTTTTCATGGCTGTGACCTTTCAGAAGCAGATCACCAGACCTTTCTCCCAAGGTGTCTCTGGCTGGGTTTGAAACACCAACCTCTCAGTTAGTAGCCAATTGCTTAACTGTTTGCGCCACCCAGGGACAAAAGGAGAGATAGGATCGCTGATATCCTCAACTTCTATAACGGAAAGTCAAGATTCTGATTCGTGTTTAGAATGAAAAACTGAGGTGTAACGTATTATTTAAAATTACAAGGATGGCCAAAACCCAACTTAGAAATAATGATATAACTACCTATCACTGGGAGGAGTTGGGAGGAAGATGAAAATATAAATGAGCTAAATTCTTATCTTTCATACCTGGAGGCCGTTAGATAACCAAGAAACTAAAAAGAGGAATGATTTACAAAACACTTTATATATTCAAAGTATTCATAATTGATAAATAATTTTTTATAGGCATACATGTAAGGTTGTTGAGATACAATCTCAGAGCACACATGTTGACAGTCTCTGTAGTTTAAAGACGTCTTATGATGATGGTGATCTTGCAGCCATGACTTTTATTCCATTCAATCATCTGAGCCCAGTTATAAGATTATATTTGCAAACTCGTATCCGCTTTAATGCTTTTTAAATTTTTCTGAGAATTATCTCTAATATTTTCTGGAGTGCTGTCTCCAAAATTAACAGCGTGGTATCATGGCCATGTGGTCTCTTCATAGTGTTTTATTACATTTAACTTCTATTCCAAAAAAAACACATTCTTAGGATTTGGTTTTTCTTCCCATAGAATGAAAGCTTAGATGACCTTGTTATAAGATGAAAACTATTTTTAAATTATTACTGTAAAAATTAAAATAACAACCTAAAAGTCACTAGAATCACTTCTAGACATTCCCATGCATTTAAGTAACAGCGTAGTTAGAAGCTACTGTCAAACGATGGCAGGTACAAGTGAAACCCTGGTTTAACTCCCTAAGTGGGGTCTAAAAAATCTGATCTCATAACACGTGGAGCCAACTTGATGCAAAGTTAATGAAATGACCAAGGCGAGCCTGTCGCAACAGATGGAGAGCCAATCACCAAACCCATCAGGTCCGAGTTCCCATTATCAAAGAATGTGTAATTACAAGTTCCACTGTACTTCTGATTACCAGCGAAAGTGGTACACCATGTAGTCACACAGATAAACACAGTTAACCTGCTAGCTTTGAAATTATGCGGTTCTTGATTGATTTTGGGAGGAGTTAAACTATCTCAAATTTGCACAAAACTGAGACTTCATTAATATGTCCATTACATGATTTCAATTTTTTGTTATTCTAATTTATTGAAAATATGAGCATATTGTAAAAGAGCAGTATTTAATTTAAAAAAAAAAACTGGTTCGAGGAGCTGTTACAACCAGAAGAATTAAGAGCAGAAATGTTTAAAAGAGATTGTTCATGGGAAATGGGACTAGAGGGGGAAGGCATTATCATAAGCTTCTCTGGACTATTTCATCTGTACTGTTTAACTTATTATAAGGACGTTTGTTACCATAATACAATAGGAAACTGTGCTATGGTAAATTGATAAATGCAAAAAAGTTGCTTCTCAGTATTCTCCAAAGTGTGATACATGCAATACTTGTCAAAAATGTAGATTCCCTCGTTCTGAATCCAGTCCTACTGAAATTGATTGCCTACACTGAGGCCCAGAAATCTGCTTTGGACTCACTGGTTTTTAGACATGGGTCTTACTAAAGACTTATATTTGTACATTCTCTTCAAGTAAATTTCAGGACCATCACATGCTGCATTGCCTTCTGTGGTATTTGCCATATCCCAGCATCCCTTCTTCCAATTTCTTTCCCATGAAGATGAAAAAAAGAAAAAAAATGACTTCAAGGAAAATATTTGTTCTTGAGGAGCCAGTAAGATTATAAGATAAGCGTATGCAACTCCTTTTTTATTTTACATATGGTCCTCTCTAGGGAGACAACAATTCTTTTCAAGATCCTTTAAGCTGTGCCACCTCTTGAATGTATAACAACTATACTGAAAATCTGTTAAGTTTTAAAATTCATGACAATGACTTGTTTCTTAATTATGTACGGAGAAACATTTTGAGATTGTCTTTGCATCTTGTTTTGGTGGTGATTGTCTCTTCTCATTGCCATGACTGCCGGAGTATTGATCTCAGCGTAGCTTTGACCATTAATGAATTATGATGGCAATAAGCAAAGATGCACACCTCTAGCCTCCTGGGAGCTTAATCTTCTGCTACAATGTTTGCATCTGTAAGTCAGCACCCGTGTAATCTATATCCTAACTATTTGTTATTCTGCTTTAATTACATATTGGTAGTGGTCCATTTACATGCTGAGAGCAACCAGCTGGAGAGTCGAAAGAGGTTATTAAAGCATTGACTTTAAATTAGACGGCCAAAAAGGAAACAAGGCTGGGTTTGTTCATACCCATTCCAATAGGATGTTGGTGTCTAGGAAAGTTGGGTCTAAAAAAATAAGTGCAGACCTTTCATATAACCTTAAGTGTTGCCTATGTCACCATTTCTTTCCGTTTATATCAACCTTAGCTCATCCAGCAGACACCAGTTTTTCTTGGTAAGTGGTGCATATTCACGTCCTGTACCTCCTACCTGATATAGATCAGTCACTCACATCGAGGCTGAGGGCACAGTATATTACCAAATCAATCCCAGCAAACTTTTCTTTTTAGCATTTCTGATAAGTTTTTATTTTGATATAATTTCAAATTTATAGAAAAGTTTCAAGAATTGTACCAGGAATCCCCATATATCCTTTACCCAGGTTCATTATTTGTATCTTCCCCCGTTCGATTTATCTCTCTTTCTGTTTATCTATCTGTATTGCACGTTCTCTCTTTTCTGAACCATTTGAGAGTAAGTTGGAGACATCGTACCCTTTTGCCCCCAAATACTTCGGTGTATTTTCTTAAGAACAATGGCATTCTTTTTAATAACATAGCTGTTATCGAAATTGGTTATTTTAAAATTGATACAATATAGTCCACAGTCCAAATTCAGATTCAGATTTCCTCAGCTGTCTCAATAATGTCCCAGTAGTTAGCTATAAGCTAAATTTTCCCCAGTCCAGTTTGGAATCGTGTATTGTATTTACTTGTCTCGTGTATTTTGTTAACTTTAATCTTGAGCAGTTTCTCAGCCTTTCTCTGTATTCTTAACTTGACTCTTTTTTGGAAGAGTACATACAGATCAATATACTTTTTTTGTAGAAGGTGCTTCATTCTGGGTTTGACTGAGAATTTCTCATGTTTAGACAGAGGTTTGGTATTTTTTGGCATAGATAGCATTGAAGTGATTTTGTGTCCTTGACAAGGCATCATATCAGGAGGCACATGATGTCAGTTTGTCCCAATATTGATGGTGTGAACTTTGATCACTTGGTTAAGGCAATTTCTCCACTATAAAGTTACTGTTTTCCCCTTTGTGATTAGTAAGTGATTTGTAGGGAGATGGAACCCTGGTGTCACAGTGATTAAGAGCTCGGCTGCTACCAAAAGGTCAGCGGTTTGAATCCACCAGCTGCTCCTTGGAAACTCTATGGGGCAGTTCTCTGTCCATAGGGTCGCTATGAGTTGGAATCGATTTGATGGCAATGGGTTTGATTTTTTGGTTTGTAGGTAGATACTTTGAAGCTGTGTGACTCTCCTGTTTCTAACACTTTTTCCTCACTAGTTTCAAAATCCATTGATAATTTTCTAACTCTATAGTTCCTTTTATATTTATTAATTGGCATTCTACTGTAAGGAAGAGAGCTTTCTCTTCTTATTTTTTTTGTAAGTATGGACTCACAGATGCTTATGTAATGCGATGGGTTGTAATCCATGGCTATCATTATTTATTCTGATCCTCAAATTTTCCCAAGATTTGGCCATTGACAGCCCCTTCAGCCCCACTTATTTGCCTTTTTTTCACCTGTTTCCATGATGCTTCAAGAATGTCCTTGCTTTCTGTAGCAACAGGTTCATCTTGTATTTTCCCTGCATGACCCCTGGGATTATTAGCCATTTCTCCAGCGAGTCCCCAGATAAATTTTGGTAAGAAAATCAGATTTATCTTCTGTACCTGCCCCTCCCTTTCTGCTTCATCTTTTAGTAACCTGTCCCACGGGTCCTAGTGTGACAATAATTTTCAGTATTTCTAGGTTGAGAGAAAGTTCTGATAAATTCATTTACATTAAAACTGTTTTGGAATGATTGCATTACCTTTCTTAGAAATGTTTGCATTTTAAAAGATGAACAGAAAGAAATACTCAACCAAACATATTAATCATAGGATATCAGTGGTCAAGAAGACTTCAGGTCATAAGGTCACAAACTCAGGGGCCTGGCAGTTAGCATGAATGTGTGAAAAGGCCACTGGTGTTCGACAGCAGGCAGTATGTAGCCTGGGGTGGACTGCAGGGTACAAGCCCACCTAAAGGCATTTGAGTTAAAAAAAAAAAAAAATTGATCACTGGGCAGACCAAGCAAAACTTGTTTATAATCCTAGTTTACCAGAGGGCCCCCTGTTTATGGCTCTTGTATCAGAGTAAACTAAACTAGTGACTTTAGTACTGTGCTTGCAGAAGCCACCCAGATGCTTTATGGACTTAGGCAGGGGTGCCAGGAGCTTGGCCGGCAGGATCCACTCTTGACCTCTCAACCCCTCCAGCCAGAGTGGCTTCATTATTATCTGTTTTATGTGATAGGTACGGTGTAAGATTCTGTTTCAAGAAAGGGATCTGTGGAATTTAAAACAAGTTTGCAAACCGTTGATGTAGTCCAAATCAAAACTAGTTGCTGTGGAGTCAATTCCAATTTATGGCAACCCCACGTATGTCAGAGTAAAATTTTACTCCATGGTGTTTTCAGTGGGTGATTCTGCCAAAGTAGATCGCTAAGCCTTTCTTCTAGGATGTCTCTGGGTGGACTTGAACCACCAACTTTTCTTAGCAGCTGAGTGCTTAACTGGTTGTGCCATCCAGGGGTCCCTGATGTAGTCCATCTAGTCCCCTTAATTTTACAGATGAGGAGACCAAGACCATCAGAGGATGACCAGTATTACGGAGATTGTTAGTGGCAGAGTTAAGACTAAAATCCTGGTCTTCTGATAATTTAGTCCAATCGCTTTTTCCCCACCTGTGGTTGCCCTACCTAATGGTGGAATATCAGGTGCCACACAATGGCTGTCTCTGAGGAAAGATGTCCCTGGTTGACAGAAGTATTCAGCCTTCCATACTCTGAAGACCAGTGTGCATCCCAACTCTAGAACTCTAAATACAGAGTGTGTGAATGCATATTTAGGTAGAAAAATAAGATGATTAAGATACTGCAGTCACTGATTGCTGTATTAAAATGATACTTTCATTCATAAGGAAATAAAATGATTTTGAATACATATATCTGTAAATTTTTCAGCTATAATTCTTAAAGCTGCTAGATTTCGGTAATTGTCCAGACAGCAGAATATTTCCTTTCTCTTTCTTTTGCAATCATCCTTTTATTATGTTAAGGTATTTCACTGTCGAGTTAAAATTTATATGTTTTAAGGAAATATAGTAAGATCTATTTATTAAAGCAGTCAAATATTTTATTAAATCTTGTGTTCTCAAACCTCTAGTTTTATTACAGTATAACAGCAGCTGGCTAACTCTTGTGTAAGTAATTCAGTTTTTAAACTTTTAGCCTTTATCTACACAAAATTTAAAATTCAAGTCATCTGAGTACTCTTACAAGGCCTGTTCAAAATTCCTGCCTCTCGTTTTTCAAATGAAAGTGAAACTTTATCTTCAATTGTCCACTTTACCTTGCCTGTGTAATAAAGGTAGAAATAATATTTCTTCAAGTTTTTAAGAGGAAAAATACCTTCAAAATGCATGTTAAATGTTAACTACCTCTAATTGCTTTTAACATCCTGAGATGATTAAAAGAGGACCCAGAGGCCAGGAAACTTTCGATTTAAAGTCCTTGCAAACTAGATTTAAAATGTTGCTCATTTACAATCTAAGACCAAATGTGGTTCTTTTCAGCTTCATATTTTTTTTTTTTTTTTTTTTGTAATTCAGGTGAAGGCCTACAGAACAAATAGTTTCTCATGAAACAGTAGTACACGTATTGTTTTATGACATTGGTTAACAACCCTTCAACATGTCAACCCTCTCCCTTCTCAACTTTTTTTTTGGTGAAAATACACATAGCCAAAGATAC
>NW_004444018.1:1351927-1353325 GCF_000243295.1 Trichechus manatus latirostris
CAATTTTTTTCTTTCAAGATTTTATATATGTCATCCCATTGCCTTCTTGCCTGCATGGTTTCTGCTGAACAATCTGAGCTTAGTCTTACTGTTTCTCCTCTGTATGTGACTTCTTGTTTTTCATGAGCTGCTCTCAGGATTCTTTGTTTGTCTTTAATTTTGGCGAGTGTGATTATGATATGCTTTGGTGATTTTCTTTTGGGGTCTCTCCTATATGGGGTTCATTGAGCTTCTTGGATGGGCAGCTTTTCAGCTTTCATGATATTGGGGTAGTTTTCTGTCAGCATTTCTTCAATGATCCTCTCTGTGTTTTCTGTTTTCTCCCCCTGTTCTGGAATTCCAATCACTCGCAGATTTTTACTTTTGATTGTATCCCACGTAACTCTCAGGGTCTCTTCATTTTTCTTTGTTCTTTTTTCTGAGTTTTCCTCAAACAGAGTTGTATCCCGGTATTTGTCTCCAATTCCACTGATCCTGTCTTCCACCATTTCAAATCTGCTTCTCAGCCTTTCCATGACACCGTCCATTTCTGAAATCTTGTTGTTTATCTTTTGGATTTCTGATTGTTGTCTTTGTATAATTTCTAGTTGTGAATTCATTTTGGCATTTTGTTTCTGTGTTATTTTCCTGAATTCTTCCAAGTTTTTGTCTTTATTTTCCATGAATTTGTCTATTTTTTCCTCATGTTTGTTAGCTTTTTGCCTCAGCTCTTGGAGAATTCTGAGTATTAGAGATTTGAATTCCCTATCAGGTAGTTCTAGTGCATTTTCTTCCACTGGAGTGTCATGTGGTGTTTTATTGTGGATGCCTACTGGAACCATCCTGTCATGTTTTTGCAAATGTTTTGATATTGTCAGCTGTCTTTGGGGCATTCAGTAGTTATTTTTCTCGTTTATTGATTGTAGATTTGTTTGTTTCGTCCCTTTATTTCTTAAAATTGAGCATGTCTGAGCAGGCAGACTCTGTGTTCTTTGTTGTTTGCTCGTCTGTGGGCACAATACTTTTTGCCTCCTTCTCCAATTGGCAGGGTCAGTCACTCAGATATGTTACCGCAGGGCAGGTCTAGCTGAAGAGGAGGTACTGGGATGGGTTTTTTGTGGCACTTACTACAGCCACCAGGGCGGGTCGATAATCTGTGCAGGGCAGGTGTCAGTAGGCCCTGCCTGTGCTGCTTGGTAGTGTGATGTTAAGCGCACAGTGCAGGTAGGCAGGATGTAGCGGGGAGATTGTTATGAGTGAAGCTAAGATGGATATGGGAGAGAGGAGAGAGGAACAGGAGCCAAAAACATACAAAGAAACTAAAAAGAATGCTAGTGGAGCTTGCCGTTGGAGTGGAGAGATAAGATACTATGAAATGGAGAAAAACAGAAAGGGGAATAGGAAGAAAAGGAAAGAAAA
>NW_004444018.1:1354271-1376243 GCF_000243295.1 Trichechus manatus latirostris
GTGGAATCCAAGCAGCCGGTGTTTCCTGGACAAGAGATTGTGGCCGTGGGAAGCAGAGGAGGCCCAGTGCGGGTGAAGAAGGGTGGGAGGTGGGAAAACATATATTGCAAATTACCAGTTGTTTTGTCTCCCACTGGAAGCTCCGTGAGGCTGCTTTCTCATTCCCCCTGTTTGCTGGTCTCCCATTGGAGTCCAAGAATGGCGGATCCACACTGCGTTAGCTGGTAGGGGACCTCTGCATGAATCTCTCCTCGCTCTCCGTTTTCTGTCAGTTTTCTCACTCCATTTGGTGCTTGGCTGTGTTCTTTATCTCTTCATTTGATGTGTTAGGGTTTCCAGTTTGTTGTTTTCTCTGTTCAGCTTAGTTTTTCGGATCTTTGCTGTGGAGGGACGGCGTGGTGCTTCTGCCTAGAGCGCCATTTTGCCGGAAGTCTCTCAGGTTCATATTTAATTCATTATTGGTAAATGCTAGGTTGTTCTTGAAGGAATCATTACTTTAACTTCTTATAGATTATGTTCTTAAATTTTTAATTTTACCATTCCCTTCAGTTTTTATATAATTTTCCCCCTTTTCCTCATCTTGGGATACAGGAGGTGTTTTTAAGGAAATTTTAGACATAATGAATGAAAATTTTAAACAATCATATATTATTACACTGAGCTTGAAATGAATTGTGTATCAGTATCTCCTATTTAATTCAGTAGGGCTCACAAATACACTTTCCTGTTATCATTTCTTAAGTATATACTTAGGTTTTAATTATTGTTCAGATTTGTTTTTTTTTTTTTTTTTTTTTTGCTATCAAGTAATTTATCATTGAATACATCACTTTACTAAGCCAATTTATTATTAGGTATGTTAATTTTCATTATCACAGTCCTAGATGCATAATTATTCTGTTTCATTAAGAAACAATTACTAAATGCTCATATGGTTAATGGAATAGTCCATTTGTTTTTTATCCTTTCTTTTCCTGTCTTTTCTTTTTCTGTTTTGAAATTGTCTTTACCTTCTAACCCTAAGAGGCAGGTCATAGGGAACAGACATTGTCTGTAAAATATAAGGCCCACCTCACACGGCTACTGGGAGAACTCAATAAAATAATGTTTATTGAAGCTCCTAGCATAATTTGTGACACCAAGTATTTACTTTTCCTTTTTTTGTGCTTGGAAGCCCTGGTGGTGTAGTGGTTAAGTGCTACGCTGCTAACCAAAAGGTCGGCAGTTCAAATCCACCAGGTGTTCCTTGGAAACTCTATGGGGCAGTTCTCCTCTGTCGTACAGGGTCACTATGAGTTGGAATTGACTCGACGGCAGCAATTTTTGTGTGTGTGTGCTTTAAGGAATCTCACTTTGACAAGTTTGACAGGTCATCAAAACAGCTGTGCTGGAAAATTTTACTGTTAGTAAAATGAAAGCCTGTGAGTATGAAAGCATGGCTCTTAGGATTTATGTTTAAATCACAATGGGTAGATTTAGTTTTGCTAAGGTGGAAGCAAGACAGTGTGGTGTGAGGGAAAAAGCCCACGGGACAAGGAACCTCAGCTTAGTCACTGACCCACGATGTGACCTTAGTTACCTTGCTTTTGGGGCTTCGATTTCTTCAGCTGTATAGGGTGTACGTGATCTCCAGGGTACTTTTGGTTCTTAAATTTGATGACTCTATAAATGCATACTTTTAAATATGCATTTTAAGTATGTATTAATGAAAAAAGTCCTGGAAGGTGTCCATAGTATACTCAAGCTGGTTATTTCTAGGTGATGGGATAAAGGATTGTCCTTCTTTTATTCTGGCTTGTTCCCTCCCTCCCCCTTCTTTCTTTCCTCCCTCTCCCTTTCCTTCTCTCTCTCTCCCTTCCTTCTTTCCTTCCTTCCTTGTTTCATCTTTCACCATTAGTTCAAGCACCTTCCATGGACCACGTGATACCTGGGATAAAAGAGTGAACACAAATATAAGTCTTGTGGAGCTTACAGTCTTTTTGATTATCTATATCTTCTTTTTTGTTTCCTCAACATTTTATTTCAAAAAATTTCAAAAATATAGAAAAGCTGAAAGACTAGCACAATGAATATTTGCATCCCCTCCATGCATTAATTGTTAACATTTTTCTACATTTTGTTCTCTCTCTATATATATGTATTTTTTTTTTTTTTATGGACTATTTGAACATTACAGACATGATGCTTCACCTCTAAGTAATTTAACATACATCTCCAGGAATAAGCGCACACTTCTAAGTATGTAACCATAATGCCACTATCACCCCTAACCAAAACCCTTGCTGTCGAGTCGATTCCAACCCATAGCGACCCTGTAGGACAGAATAGAGAACTGCTCTGTAGAGTTTCCAAGGAACAGATGGTGCATTCGAACTACCAACGTTTTGGTTAGCAGCCGAGCTCTTAACCACTGTGCCACCAGGGCTCCTAAGGGGCAGTTCTCCTCTGTCCTGTAGGGTTACTATGAATAAGAATCAACTTGACAGCAATGAGTTTTTTTACCCTTAACCTCAGGTAATCTGAAAAGAAAAAAAAAGCAACAATTCCATAGTATTATGTAATAGCTATTACGAATTCAGATTTCTTCAGCTATCCCCAAAATGCCTTTTATTAGCACTGTCTCCCCGCAATCAAGTTTCACTAATCAAAGTTCACACATTACATATGGTTATTATGTCTCTGTAATCTCTTTTAAAATGGAACTTCCTTTTTCCCCTCCTTTTTTCTTTTCTGTTTGATGACATTGACTTTTTGAAGAGTCTAGGCTAATTGTCTTGTAGAATGTTCAATATTCTAGATTTGTCTGTTTCCTTACGGTGTATGTAACTTATTTTTGTATTCCCTATATTTTCTGTAATCTTCAAGGTAGGCCTAGAGGTTTAATTAGATTCACGTTAAACATTTTTAACAAAAATATCTTATAGATGACATTGTGCAGCCTATTCTCAGTTTTCTGTGATTATCATTTATTATGTTTATTAAATAAAAATACATTTAAATTTGTATCTACATAATACATCGTTCCATTATAGTGGGAAAAGCGTGAATTTTGCGGGCAGGGGTCTGGGTTTGAATGTGAGGTGTGTACTCACTAGCAGCATGACCAAACTAATTAGCCTAGTCTTCTCCACAGAAGACCAGGGAAGACAGAATCTTCCAGAGCTTTCTTGAAATGCCTATATCTGTCCCTCCACCTGCACTCTCTAGTATTTTTTAAAAGAAGGACTCTTATACTACCCATCATCCTTGCCACCTTCCTCACCCTCAGCCAGGGTTAAATGCCACCGATTCTTTGTGCCTGGTGTCCTCATCTAAGAAATCTGAAAAATCTCTGCCTTGATGGGTTGGGAGAATTGGAGATTAGCAATAATATGTGTCAAGTACACAGCACAGACTTGTTGTACTGTCACTGTTATTGCAGCAGTATTTACAAAGAAGTAGAATTTGAAAAGGGACAGGGAAGTGGTGTTGTGTAGAAGAAGAGAATACTCACTTTCTAAGTTGGTTACTTTGAAAGCCTTCCCAGAGTGTTTGTGCTTATGTTTGCAACCTCAGTAGATGTTCAGCTGGGACAGTGCTGTGACACAGTAATCATTAATGCTTATGCAGCCCTTTATAGTTTACAAAGCACGTTGACATTCATTACTACGTTTGATGTGCACCCTCTTTCATGGAGATCAGATGTGGTCAGTGTCTAGCCCATGGTCACCGACTAATCAGTGAGGGAGCTCAAATTAGGACTGGTGATCGTAGAGCAGACTTCTTATGTTAAAAATGTGCAGCCTGGAACAGACACCAAATGTCTCTTTTCTAAATTCCTGACCAAGGGACTCTTTCCTTATGGTGCATGTTATGGAAATGCTTGGTTAAAGCTCTTCAAATCTATTTCAGATTTGTAGCTCCTCATCTGTCTTATTTTTTTCCTGTATTGTCGTGTGCTGTCAATCAGCCAGAAGACTTTGGTTATTTCTTGCTCTCTGCTCTAACAGATAGAAGTACTGGTTAATGAACCTGAATTAGCACCACCACGTGCATATTATAAATGCATTCGAACCTCTTAGCAGGACTTATTTCCTTGCTCAAATTGTGCAGTGTTGGTCAAATTAGACTTACCCAAAGATTGGCCCTTGTTTTCAAAGGGGTTAGAACTGATATTTCTCAAAGCTGACCTTGATGTTTCATACCTCTCATGTATAACTCTTTTAGATAAGAAAAGTATTGCTATTTTAAACAAAAATTATCTTTGATTTAGCAAACTAGGATTGTGGCATACAACATGGTAGAGGACATGGCGTATTCTTTATCACTCAAATGTTTTAACAAGATTTTCTAATTTTCTTTGTGATTTCTTCTTTGTACCAGAGGATATTCAGAAGTGTATTGCTTAATTTCCAAAAATTTGCAAATTTTTTAGTTATTGTTTTGTTAATGGCAGCTATAAAAACCTACTGCCATCCAGTTGATTCTGACTTATGGTGACCCTACAGGACAGAGTAGAACTGCCCCATAGGGTTTCCAAGGAGTGGCTGGTGGATTCGAACTGCCAGCCTTTTGGTTAGCAGCGTGAGCTCTTAACCAGTGAGCCACCAAGATGTTTTAGTGTAATTCTGTGGTGGTTGGTGAACACATTCTGTGTGATTTCGTCATGTGAAAGTTGCTGAGACTTGGTTTGGTGACTAGCATATGTCAATTTTGTAAATGCTCCAAGTGTGCAAAAGACATGTTTTCTGTATTTGTTGGTGGGAGTGTTCTTTGTACGTCAGTTATGTCAAGTTTGTTAATATTGTCCAAATCTTGTTTTTTTTTTTTAAACCAATATGCTTATTTTTACTGTTTGCTTATTCTATCATTTACTAAGACAGATGTGTTGAAATCTCTCAATAAGAGTATGGATTCATGTCTTTCTTCAGTTTTTGCTATATGTATTTTATATATTTTAAGGCTGGGTTATTAAGTGAATACAAATTTAGAATTACTGTATCTCCTGGTGAATGTAACCTTTTTCTTATAATGAAGTGCCCCTAGTTTTCCGTAGTGATACTTTCTGCTTAAAGACAACTTTGATATTAATATAGCTACACCATTTTTTTTTTCTGGTTAAGGTTTGCATCATTTTTTAAAATTCTTTTCCTTTTTCCATGTAAGTATTTTCAACCTTTTTGAATATTTATGTGTCTTTTCTTAATATTTTGACATATTTCCTATATATATATAAAATATATGTATATTTATTGCTGACCTTTTAAAATTAAATTACAGACATTGTGACTGTTCAAAGGAATACTCTAGCATGCATCTCCAAAAGTTATTTCTTAATATAATCTAACATCCAGCCCATATTCAAATGCCCCTAATTGTCCATAAAATGACTTTTATAACTTGTATATGTCATTGCATTTGGCTGTATGGCTGTTAGACTTTTTAAGTCTGGAATAAGCTAGCTTAATTGATACAGTGTTATATCTGAAGTGACCATAGAAAATAAAACAGATATTAAAAAAAAAAAATCCCTCATATATATATAGAAAATACACTCAGTACATCACCTGTGAAATAAAAATCTAAAAAATGCAGCAGGTAGAAGTAAGGAAATGGCAAATGCTTTTATATCCCCCACCAATGGTGAGCATGAGTCCCATTCTGGTATATTTATCTATTTCTAGTTATCTACCTAGCTATCAATATTTTTACATGGTGGAAGCCCTTCTGTATATAATTTTTCCTTTTATAGAGGCAATTTTATATCCTGTTTTGTATCTTTTTACTCTTTAGAATTAACGTAATTGTCATTTCTATTGGCTGCACATTGTACCATTATGTGCATATACCATAATTTTGCTGACATTTCTCTTCTGTTGAACGTTTTTTTCTAATTGTTTGTGATAGTAAATAATAATGCAGTAAATGTATTTATGAAAACATCTTAGTCTGTTTCACAGTATTTCCTGATTGTAGAGTCTAGGAAGTGAAATTTCTGAGTCTAAAGGTATGACCTCTTTTAGGCTTTCCAGAACAAAATGCCAAATTTTAAACATTCCAGTGTGCCAAAGCTTATGACTTTGAAATGAATGTGCTCTTCAAGAAGCAGACAGAGCACATGAGGCCTTGTTAATAATTAGTTGCCACACACCTATAGTAGATACCTGATTTTTATCCACCTATTGTAGAAGCTAAAAATGCCAGGTACTTTTCTAGACTCCCTTGCAGCTAGGGCATTAGAATGTGGCCTTGGCTAGAGCAATCAGGTTGACTCCCTCCAGACTTTGAGTCAGGGGCTGTTTATGCAGAATAGCAAGTACAATGGGAAATGCATTTGGGAATGTCTGTAGTAGCAGTCATAGTGAGTTGGAATCGACTCCATGGCAACAGGTTTGGTTTTGTTGGTAGTAGCAATAAGGAGCCCTGGTGGCATAGTGGTTAAGTGCTCAGCTACTAACCTAAAGGTCGGCTGTTTGAACTCAGCAACCACTCCACTGGAGAAAGATATGACAGTCTACTCCTGTAAAGATTACAGCCTTGGAAACCCTATGGGGCATTTCTACTCTGTCCTGTAGGGCTGCTATGAGTCAAAATTGACTCGATGGCAACAGATTTGGGAGTAGCAGTGGGAGATAGGGGAGAAAGTGGTGGTTCAGTGGTAGAAGTCTCATCTTCCATGTGGGAGACATGGGTTCAATTCCCAGCCAGTGTACATGCGCAGCCATCACCAGTCTGTCAGTGGAGGCTTGCATGTTGCTGTGATACTGAACAGGTTTCAGTGGAGCTTCCAGACTAAGAACTAGTAGGAAGAAAGGCCTAGTGATCTACTGCTGAAAATCAGCCAGTGAAAATCCTGCAATGCATCAGTGAGATGGATTGACATCATAGCCACAACAATAGACTCAGACATACCAATGATCATGAAGATGGCACAGGACCGGGCAATGTTTCGTCTTGTTATACATAAGACTGCCATGAGTCAGAGCCCGTTTGATGGCAACCAACAACAACAGCAACATGTAACCCAAATTTAGAAAAGAAGCCAATTGCAAAATCTGTTCGCAAAAGTTTTGTCAAGATGCCAATCAGTAAGAATTGTGAAAAGGTGGTAAAGTAGAAAGCTCCAGGAATTCGTCTGTCCACTGAAGCAGCTGTTGAACTGGTGGGAAATATCTGCATCAACTATTTTGGAACACTGGAATCTAGCGGAACGTTTGCAGTGTCCATGAAAGTGCTTAATGAACAGACTGGTAAATTTAGGTGTATTTCATTCTTTGGCATAACAGCTCCCATCCCCCAATTCCTAGCCCCATGGCAGGCAGCTGTGGGGGCTGCAGCCCATGTTCCTGGTGCAGCTTGCTGGTGCCACGATGGGAAATAAGAAATTTTTTCTCCAAACATTGGGGTTGTATGTTTTGATGGCTGATTGCTGATTACTGCTTTGGACCACTGGAGGGCCCGCATAGAGGGTGGCCATTGTTTTAACCCTCACTGGCTGTTTTTTTCCTCCACAAGGACTTTTTCTCCCCCCCTTTTCCCTTTTGGGAGTCAGACATTTATGGAAATCTTTCTTAGGTCACTGGCTGACTGCAGAGATAACAAAACAAAAAGTTGATTGACCATGAACAACAAGGACTACACACTTAGCAAAAATAGTTTGGAAAGGTCGTAAGTAGACAGACAGCTTTGCCCTCAACAGGCAAAAACCAGCAATCCCTGAGGGGTAGGAGAATTGGATTTCCAGAGCTACCATAATGTAATCCTAGAGTGGACACAAAATACTAGTTCTCAACAAAAACATTGGTTTGACTTGTAACTTCTCTCTTTTTCCTGTATCATTAAAAGGCAAATGCATAAAACAAACAAACAAACAAAGCCTACAATGGTCTGATGCACAACCCATTATGGGGATGTCGCAGGATGAGGCAGTATTTTGTTCCGTTGTGCATGGGGTCACCATGATTCAGGGGCTGACTCAACAGCAGCTGACAACAACAGGGTGGGGCAGCGGCCATTCTGGAGGCAGTTTCTGGTGGACAGTGCTGAGGTGGTAGTTGGAGCCATAGGGTTCAGGAGTCAATGGTGGTGGCAGTCATGTCCTCAGTACAAGGGCTCTGGCATAATTTTGACTCTGGCCCTGGATGATGTGTAGTTTGTCTTATTCTTACCCATTTACTGACCTTGGCTCTGCAGCCTTCCCTGCTCTTCTGTCAAGTCTCAATATAGTGAATTACTTTTGTATTGAAACCGGCCAGAGTTCGATTCTGTTGCTTGCAATAAGGAACTTAACTAAATTTCCATGCAAGGAATCTCCCCAAGTATTTCAATTAGAAGGAGAATTGGCATGCCTCAGGGAGAGCTGGGGAACTAGAGAGGGCTCGGCAGGGTAACTTGTCAGGACTGGGTTGTTGGTAAGAGTCCAGTTGAATGAACTGGGCCAATACTGGAAGCTGAAGGTAAAAGCAGTTTCTTAAAAAGGTAACATTCGTCATCCTTGGGCACCTGGTCTGGTTGTCAGCGGAGTGATTCAGGGGCTGACTCAGGAGCCCAACCCTATAAATGAGTTACCAGGAACCAGGTCTGGGAAAGTGGCTAGATAGTAAAGCCTCCAAATGGTCTAGCAGACTTGGTTGAAATTGACTTTGAGACTATCCGTGGGATAGAGGGACAGTAGTAGATAAGGAGTCCCTGGGTGCTGCAAGCTGTTAACACGCTCAGCTACTAAGGGACAGGTTGGCGGTTCGAGTCCACCCAGAGGCACTTCAGAAGAAAGACCTGGTGATCTACTTCCGAAAAATTGGCCTTTGAAAGCCCTATGGAGCAGAGTCTAATGTGACACACATGGGGTCTCCATCAGTCAGAACTGACTTGATGGCAACTGGTCGTAGTAGATAAAGCTGTGTAGGTTTGAATGGAAGCTCACATTCCCCATGGAAGACCATGGCAGCCACTTTTGGAAATTCTCTTTGGGGATTTCCTTCAGAATCAATTTTCAAGTAGTGCAAGGAAAGCGGCCTCATTACGTAAAAGGTAAACTTTGTTTCTGACCCAAAAACATTATTGCCCAGCTCTGTCCTCTTTTCCATGGGATGAACTTTGAATAAATTTAGACCATTTCAAAAATCTAAAAAATCAGGATTGTAATCACTGAGGATATTTAGAAGAACATTGCCAGGTCTGAAGGCAATATTTGAAATAACGATTTAGTCTCTGTATGTTTCCATGCTATGCCAGTGCATCACGCTATCTTCTTTAAACCGCTCGACAATCCTGAAAGGCGGGTATTAGTAACCCCATCTTACGGATGAAAGAATAGGCTGAGGAGTTTATTATCAGATAACACAGCAAATGAGTAGCAAAGTGAGAATTCAAACCCAGATCTGGTTTGCTCTAAAGTACACACTCTTTCTGTAGGTAGTACTTAAGGGGGATCCAGAAATACTTTCAACAATTTCAGCATTTTTGTTGCCACCTCAGGAGACTATGTGAAGGAGAACAATATCCATCTGGCTCTATATAAATTCTGGATTTTAAAAGTCACAGTTAACCGTGAAAGCCCATTTGCAAAACAATCCGCAGGATTCTGCACAAATGCTGAAGAGTCTTTGATTAAGGGCTTCAAACCAATGAAAAAGAAGAAAAAAGTAGATCTGAGCATAGTTCAGGTCATAAAACACTTTCACTGATTTTCATACTCAGCAAAAGTATTTTCAGTGATTAAAAAAACAATAATCCTCACTCTGCTAACTCAATGACACATTGAAAAATTAGCCTAACTTGTTTAACCCTAAATGAAACTATTCTCTGTGTGGGCCTGTTCCTTTCTGCCCAGGTTCGGAAAAGCGTTTCTTTCTGCCATTCTTCGTATTTATTTGTGAAGGGCCACACACACAGAATAGCTAAAACTCTAACCCTCTAGGTTTTGTTTGGCTAACAGCAGGCCAGTCTCTAGACTCAAGCTAATGCCCATGTGACAGGAGAAAGAAGGGGAACAATAGCTTAATTGCAGTGCTTTTACACTTCCTCACGGGATGAAACAGTAAGGGAAGGACTACTGTGTAGGAGATTGTGTGTGTGTGTGTGGTTGTCAGGACGACGCTCAGTCGGGGTGGGGAATGGTGAAGATTCCGGATTTTCTTTTTTAAAATAATACTTTGCTCCACAGACAACAGCAGTGGGTGGAGCCGTGACTGTCCTGCTTGGTCCCACGTAGGGACCAGACCCATTCGCTGTGGGATGGTCTCTGTGTTGTTGGGAGCCAGGTTGGGGGAGTGGGCAATCAAGTCTGAGTTTGTCTTCTTTCACTTTGGCTGGTGCCATCTGTCCCCTTAACCTCCCAATCACCAACATGGTGGGAGGTGGTGATGGTGGTGCCGTGTTGTCTTAATGTTTCCTTCAGGAAGCCAAAATCAGCCAACCAAACTGAAACTTTCTGCCCCTCAAATCTGTTTCCTGAGGGCAGATTCAAATGCCATTCTGAACTATACCACTGTTGATGTCTCTGCTTTCTTTTGGACATAGTGGTAGAATTTTCACCTTCCATGGGGGAGACAAGGGCAGCCCTGGTGGTGCAAACGGTTTGCACTTGACTACTAACCTAAAGGTTGGCAGTTCAAACCCACCCTGCAGCTCCATGGAAGAAAGGCCTGGTGATCTGCTTCTGTAAAGATTACAGACAAGAAAACTCTATGGAATGGTTCAACTCTGTAATACATGGTGTCACCATGAGTCAGAATCAACTTGATGGCAACAGGTTTGGTTTTGATTTTATGGGGGCAACCTGGTTTCAATTTCCAGCCAGTGTACCTCATGCACAGCCACCACCCATCTGTCAGTGGAGGCTCACATGTTGCTATGATGCTGAACAGGTTTCAGCAGAGCTTCCAGACTAAGATGGACTAGGAAGAAAGGCCTGGCAGTCTACTTCTGAAAATCAGTCAGTGAAAACCCTATGATCACAATGGTCCGATCTGTAACCTATCATGAGGGTAGCACAGGACTGAGCAGTGTTTTGTTCCATTGTGCACGGGATTGCCATGAGTTGGGGGCTGACTTGAGGCAGCTGACAACATCAGTTGGTGATCTGTGGCAGGAGAGACAGAATGAACAGAGGAAGGGAGGGCTAAGCGGACGGATCTTCGATGGCCATCCCCTTCCTGCAGCCCTTGTTTCAGGCGTCCCAGCTTCCAGCCAGACGGTCCCTTAATGTCCTTGCACAGCATGCAAAAAAAACCCTGTTTTGTAAAAATAACTCCTTTGATTTCTCCCAGCCTTGGACCCTGTTTAGTTAGGGGTCATGACCCCAAGGCACAACACCTCGGGAATGTCCTGGTTGAGTTAGGAGGAGACCACCCGTAGCTTCCCGAGCTACACTGCCTGTGGAGCAAAGGGTTCACAAGCAAAAGGTTTTAAAAAAATACAACAAAGAATGAAAAAAGAAGACTTCTTTGAAAATCCTTACCATTTCCTCCTATCTCCTACAGTGATTGCACTTTCACTAGTATGAAACAACAGTGTGAAAATTGAAAATTTTTTTTGTTTTACCTCTTTGATATCATCCTGACCCTTGAGGCTAAACTTGTGGTAAGACACCTATCAAGGTTAGCTAAAGTAAAGGTTTAACTGGAGTCACCCCGTAGTCCCTTAGCCATCGTACATTTTCACATTCATCCTTTAGGAGTGAGAAAATAACAAAGCATTATTTTATTATTCAGGATTCCCTTGGTTGCTGGCAGCCAAAATCCAAATTGAATTTGTTTAAGAAGAAGGAGCAATCCTTGGGTGGTGCAAAAGGTGAAGCGCTCGACTTCTAGCTGAAAGGTTGGTAATTTGAACCCACTTAGAGATGCCTCAGAATACAGGCCTGGCAATCTGCTAACGAAAGGTCACGCGTGGGGTCATTGTGAGTTGGAACCAACTCAATGGCAACTAACAAGAAGAAGAAGAAAAGAGGAATTTATTGGAATAATACTGGGGTATTTCAAGTGATTGAAGGACAGTTAAAAGTCAATCTAAAAAAATTACAAAACAAAACTGGACCAGGAGCCCTAGTGCTACCAGAGTCCTTCTTTCTCCATCTCTGCGCCACCTGGTTTGTCAAAGTTATTCTCTCTCATTGTAGATCTTGAGTTTCACATATTGTCGGTTAAAACACCAAAGAAGAACTGACCTTATTTTATAGTTACAAGTAGAAAAATCTTGGAGAAGGCTCTGATTGCCCTGGCTTTAGGCAGGGATCCTACCTGGGAGCAGTCGGCTGGATTCAGTGGAGTGTGATCATATAACAACAGGTAGCTTGCCAGTGGCCGTCTAAGATGCATCAATTGGTCCCAACTCACTTGGAGCAAAGGAGAGTGAAGAACACCAAAGACACAAGGAAAATATTAGCCCAAGAGATTAAAGAGCCATGTAAACCAGAGACTCTATCAGCCTGAGACTAGAAGAACTAGATGGTGCTCGGCTACCACCAATGACCTCCCTGACAGGGAACACAACAGAAAGTCCCTGACAGAGCGGGAGAAAAGTGTGGAGAAAATTCACGTAGAGAGACCAGACTTAATGATCTGATTGAGACTGGAGGAACTCCAGAAGCCATGGCCCCAGGATGCTCTGTTAACCCAGAACTAAAACCATTCCTGATGCCCACTCTTCAGACAAAGATTAGACCGGACTATAAAACATAAAATAATACTTAGGAGGAGCGTGCTTCTTAGTTCAAGCAGATACACGAGACCAAATGGGCAGCTCCTTTCCGGACGCAGGATGAAAAGACAGGAAGGGACAGGAGCTGGTTGGATGGACACGGGAAACCCCGTGGTGGAAAGGGGGAGTGTGCTATCACATTGTGTGGATTGCAGCTAGTGTCACATAACAAAATGTATATAAATTTTTGTTTGAGAAATTAACTGGAGCTGTAAACTTTCACCTAAAGCACAATTTTAAAAAAAAGAACAGGTAGCCCTTCCCCCTTGAACCTTGTGGTTAGAGTGCCAAAAGGAGAAGTTCCAAGAAGGGGGTTTCTTTCTCAGAAGGAGGGAGGGGTCATTGGCAAATAAAGTCGCATGTATCCACCATAAATATATATTTGAGTGTTCCCTTCCTGTTGCCATCAAGTTGATTAGACTCATAGCAACCCTATAGAACGGAGTAGAGCTGCCCCATACGGTTTCCAAGGAGCGACTGGTGGATTCGAACAGCCGAGCTCTTAATCACTGAGCCACCAGGGTTCCGTATTTGCATATAGACATGAGAAATGTTTCTTATCCTGGCAACCAGAGTCCTGATTCGTAAGTCAGAATTGAAAACCTAATCCAGATATGTGAATATGGCACGAACTATAGGGTTCATCCATTTATTTATTTTTAACTTGAGACTCCAAAGAGAACAAAGTATATTGGGAATGACTGAAACCACACTCTAAAGAAAACCAAATACATGGCAGTTTACACTCATACTTATGTATATACCATAGTGTAAGGGACTTTAATGGGTTCATCTCTAGTTGCTCCTCCTTAAGGAACCAGTGACCACTAAAGCAGCTAAAGGAACTTTCTGTGCTTGTTTGGACTGACATTCTCTGTCTTACTTGGTACGGTCTGAGCTGAGATGTCCACTTTCTACCTTGGGGCTCTTGCCTTTGCAAGGTCTTGTCTTTGCTGATTCACTGGAACAGCTGTGTTCACTCTTGCCTCCTAACCTGAAGGAGCTCTGTCTGTGTGCTCTCAAGGAGGTCTATTGCCCTGCTCAGAGGCTACTTCTCCAAGTGCTGTGATGGTGGGTGGAATGTTTGAAGTCCCCTGGGCAGGATGAAGCTTTTCCTGATAGGTGTCTGAAGAGTGTATGACTAGATTGCTCATGTTCGACTTCATGATGTTATCTTATGTAATATCAGGAAACACCCCTTCTCTCTACCACCCATATCACTTGACCTACCTGCTGGCAATATGTTGCCAACGGCCTGGATATTACTGTTTCTTAATTCATGCCTAACATGCAGTGGCTTACACTAATGTTTCTGAATGTCTAAGAATAGGCACAGAGCCTGGAAGTAAAAAGTGAAAATTGCAGACTGGCTGGGTAGAAAGAATGAAGGGACTTACAGCAGGCCTTTTGACATTTTCCATGTAGTTATCTTTTACCTGTTAAATATGATTACTATCCATGGTGAACCAAGACTAATTAGCCGCTTCATACATTTTACTTCTTTTTAGCCTGTTCCAAAATCTATTGTATTTACTTATTTATTTTTTCCAACAGTTTTACATTGATTGGGACCATATGTATAAGACACTGTGCTTACAGATTTGCGATCACGTTTGCATTTCTAAAGTTTTGCTTTTCAAATCAGGCCAAGTAGTTTCAGCAAATATACTTTCATGTACAAAAAGGACCATAACTGGGGCATAAGACTGTACTAAAACAAATCAAAAAAGTCATCTTTGGTAACAGAATGTTTTATATTTTCTATTTATAGGAGACATTTTGAGGAGACGGGTTTGGCTTTATTTTAAAATATAATTATTTATAATTCAGTACATAATTTAAATTCAAAATTGTAGATTACTATTTTTTTTTAAACTGTATTAATAACCAGAACTCCCTGAAAGAGGCAAAGGAAGGTTGGAATATTCCTATCTATTTGCCTTGTCCTCACTCCTGCTTCCCTGCAACTGCCCTCCCCACTTAGCGTTTACTCTGACTTCTAGGAAACCTGGCTAAGGCATCTTCTAATATGCCATAAAGATGTTTTCGCAAATAATTTTGTCACTATGATTTTATTTAATCTTTCTGACAAATCTGTGAGATAAGCCCAATAGGCTTGCTGTTACAGGAATGCCTATCATCCTACAATAAAAACAGTTGCTGCCGAGTCAACTCCAACTTAGGACGACTTCATGTGTGTCAGAGTAGAACTGTGCTCCGTAGGGTTTTCAGTGGCTGATTTTTTGGAAGTAAATGGCCAGGACTTTCTTGGAGGCACCTCTGTGTGAATTTGAACCACCAACCTTTTGGTTACCAGCTGAGCGGCATTAACTGTTGGCACCACCTAGGGACTCCAGAGCCGTATGATAGCTTATAGGTATTATAGGCTGGGTTGTTTATCCAAGTTTTTATTTTTATTTTTTAAAATTCTAAGTCAAGGACCTTTTTCATATTTTTCAAATTAAGGTCTTAAGATCCTTGAAAATCTGCAGTCATGTTCTCAAGGGGCCTCTGTGTGAATTTAATTGTTATTTTTATCTGATGGCAGTAATAAATGACTATAAACATAGTTTTGTTCATTCGAATGGTCAGCTTTTAACAGAGAGCTCCCTTGTGGTTTCAGGGCCTGCGTTTTTGTCTGTGTTTAAGATTTCGTTGGTGCCAGGGAGTGCCACTTTAATTGTCCTAGGCAAATGATTAAAAAAAAAAAAAACACATAGGCAGTTAATATATGAATGTTGTTTTCTCACCAAGTGAAGGCCAAATGACTTCATCACAGGATGTACAAAGGAAGGTTCTGCATAACTTAAATGGAGGCAATCAGGGGAAGCATTGAGTCATTGCATTGCAAGTGGCCTGGTCAGCAAGCTGAACCCCTAAGAAGCTGCACACTGCCCCACAGCACCACATCCACATTGTGGGGTGGCCATTCTGCCCTTGTCACGTGAAGTTTAAATTGTGCGTTTGAACTTTATGAGTTTTCTACATTTGTTGATCTGTGTATCAGTTAGCTAGGGTTGCCATAAAGTACCACAGGCTGGATGGCTTAAAACAGCAGAAGTTTATTGTCTTACAGTTCTGGAGGCTACAAGTCTGAAATCAAGCTATTGACAGGGCCAGGTTCTCTCCAAAGGCTCTAGGGGAAGAAGATCTTTTCTCGTCTCTTCCAGCTTGGGGTAGCCCCAGGTGTTTCTCGGTTAGTGGCAACGTAACTCCAATCTTTACCTCATCTTCATGTGACCCTCTTCCCTCTGCGTCTCTCTCCTGTTTTTATAAGGGTGCCAGTCATATTGGATTAGGGCTCAGGCTACTTCAGTATGACCGTTTATTAACTAATTACATCTGCAAAGGCCCTATTTCTAAGTAAGGTCACATTTACAGGTACTGGGGACTAGGACTTCAACCTATCTTTTTTGGGAGACACAAGTCAATCTGCAACTTTGTTTTAATTTATTGTTTGTTTTATGAGATCTATATGTAAAAGCACTTTATAGCCAGTTTTCTGGTTTATACATATTAAAATAACATAATAATAATAATAATTTGGGGTGACACCAAAGTCCATGAGAATGTTTTCCCTTTAAAGAGTTCCATACATTATTCAAGTTTGAAAAACAAAGCACCACGCCACATACTAAGTTTCCAAAGTAGTTTTAGGAAAGAGGAAAGTAAGTTTGAGTTTTATGGAACTTATGTTTTACTCCTTGGCTCATTCATTGCAGTGTGAGGTATGTGTGTCTATGTGTGTTGAACCAGCACTCATTTTGTTCTGTGTGCCCCTTCATGTTTGTGAGTGACACAGCAATGAGAATTACTGAGCACCTACAACAAGGGAACCTCGCTGTTCTAGGTAGGTCCAGTAAGATAGAAAAAGACACCAGTGATATGATCCTTGCTCTTAGGAAGTCAGCAGGTTGATTTCTATGTCAAGGCTTATACATAAGAAATTACTAAGGAACGATATAGGAAATATGTAACCAATGCAAAACTTTGCAGTATAGATATAATACATTGAATGTAGGCTCTTTTTGATTTGCTTTGTAGAAGAGATGACAAAAAGAAACACATGCAGAAAACTGTGCAGTGTGAGTTTTTGGGTGGTGATAAAAATGTCATGCCTTTGACAATCAAGCTTTCAACCAAATATGCAGAGAGTGAGAAAAATTCATCAAGTGTGTGCTTTCCTTTCTCTAGTTAAATGTTCTTACCACTACCATTTATTTGCCTGTCAGATATGCCTGCTGAAATCTTTCAAGCCTTACACAGTTGGTTGGATTTTCCAGTATTTTGAGTCAAAGCGTAACTTGGTAACAATACTAGAGGAGAAAACTTTCTCCTTTCAAAAGGCTATATACAACCCAGCAATTCCACCACTAGATATGTATCCAAAAGACTTGAAAGCAGGGACTCCAGCAGATACTTATACAACAATGTATATTGCAGCACTATTCACAATAGCCAAAAGATAGAAACAACCCAAATGTCCATCGACAGATGAATGGATAAACAAAATGTGGTAGGTACATACAATGGAATATTATTCAGCCATAAAGAGAAATGAAATTCTGATACATGCTGTGGCATGGATGAGCCTTGAAAACATTATACCGAGTGAAATAACTCAGATACAAAAGGACAAATATTGTACGATCTCACTTGTATGAAATATCTAGAATAGGCCCATGCATAGAGACAAAGTTTTAGTGGTAACTAGGGGTTTGGGGAGGGAGAAATAGGAAGTTATTGCTTCAGAAATACTGAGTTTTTGTTTGGAATGATGAAAAACTTTTGGAAATGGATAATAGTAATGGTTGTACAACATGGTGAATATAATTAATGTCACTGAATTGTACAGGCAAAAGTGGTTAGAATGGCATTGTAATTTTTAAAGCTTCTATACATCCTGTAATACCAGTAAAAGAACTAAACCTATCTTACCAGCCTCACCTTCAGCTGAATGGTGGAGAGGACCCCATGGAAGATGACGTCTTCTAATTTGGTTTGGATGTAGCTGAGGTCATTGGAGAGGGAAGAATGGATCATGTCACAGGTAGGTTATGGTCTGAAAGGTCTGTTTGTACTTAAAGCACTCTATTCATGCAAATTGTGAACAAGAGCCCTTTACGTATTAGCAAGCTAGTTGTGACCAAGTTAAGAATCCAAGGAAAGGGGAAAATAATCATAGAATTTTATAGAAAGTAATTGCAAATAAAACCAACAGGGTGGATGATGAACTTCATCAGTGCCATCAGATACTGTAACATCATAGTATAGCTGTCAATAGCTGATGTAAACTTATAGTCAGAGTCCTTCTGTGTGCTCTAATAGACATTTTAGAATTGCCTATTTTTGAGTGAATTACTCTGCCCCAAAATGCATTAGCACTTCATTGTTCAAAATGACTTAAGTTCTTGTCAGTCTATCAGTTGAGTTAATTTGACTAGACTTTTTTCTTTTTTGACTAGTTTTTGACATTTGCATTCTATCTATTGCAAACTTTGTTGGCTCTACCTTCAAAATATAGTCAGAATCTGGAAAAAACGCCAGGGGCAGGGCCAAGATGATGGAGTAGTCAGACACTTCAGGTGGACCCTCTTACAACAGACCTGAAAAAACAAGTGATTCAATTATATATGGCAGTCTGGGAGCCCTGAACATCAAAGGCAGAGTTGAGGAACTGGACTGAGTGGCAGGGGGAGGGAGAGATGGTTCAGAAGAAGCAAGGAGTTGCCAGACCTGACCTGGTGAGAGCCTGAGCCCTTCAGGCCTGATCAGCTCTGGGGTGAGCAGTGAGGCAGGCAAGCAGCCGTGCTCAGGAGGCGTGTTTTCCACACCGGGAGAGACCCAGCACCAGAGAGTCTACTCAACCACCCAGAACCAGTGAGAAGCAGTCCTGGATAGGCAAAAGATAAGTACTTGTGTACGGCTTACCACATGGATCAAAAACACCCCCCTTAAGGAAAAACCTCTCTCCCATTTACCTCCCCGCTCCCTGCTCTGCACTGGGACCCGGACCGGCTTCAGCAATTGCTGAGTCCCCTGGGCCGGAAGTAGGATCTGTCACACGCCCAGAGCCATTCTCCCTGCCTTGGACAGTGAACAAATTAACAAATGGGAAAAAATAAACTGCCAGCTCCTGTAAGCCGGGAACCTAGGGTAGGCACAGCTCCTTTGCCTAGGCACAGCATAAGGGATCCACGGACTTTGAGTGCCTTTCCCTCTGCATAGACTTGTGTGGGTCCATCTCAACAGTGTAGGCCCTCATTACCACAGTACAACAGGGTATATACCTGAAGTCAAACTTCAACTGTTTTAGCTGTGAAGTGGTAGGTTCTTGACATTTGACACTGCTCTGCCCATTAAGCAGGGTCTTCACCTACCCATATCAGGGGCCTGAGGACTGGTGGCTCAACCCACGCCACCTAGCCACCTGTGAGAGGGGCCCATGAGTAAGAGGTGTCCCCCAGTCCTTAGAGCCAACAGCATTAGGTGCTCCTGGTCTGGCTGCAAAACCCACCCACCTATGTGCTCTAGGGAACAGGGACACGCCTTCCTCCTGGACACTCGGGGGCAGCTGTCAGCACCCTGCTTTGCTCAGAGTGTGTCCCCCTGCTGCCCCCAGATGCCTGTGCCTACACCAATCACCCATGCCTGTCTAGGACTGTAAGTGAGAGCCTACACCACACACTTGGTGGCTATCTACCTGGGCACCTGAGCTGATTCCATACAGGAGGAGTGGGCGGACTCCTGAGCTCACATACCTAGTAACAGATATAATCACCTGGTGACAGGACATTAGACTTTCACAGGTGCCAATAATCAAACTAGCTTATACTAGCAGCCTATTTGGGCATATCAAAACAAAGCAAGAAGCTAGGACACAATAAGAAAACATAAATAAATATAATAACTTAGTGATGGCTTGGAGACAACAGGCAATATCAAATCACATAAAGAGGCAATCCATGATGGCTTCAGCAAGCTCCCAAAATAAAGAATCTAGAAATTTTCCAGAGGAAGAAAATTTCTTGGAATTACCAGAGGCAGAATTCAAAAGATTAATATACAGAACTCTTCAAGAAATTAGGAAGGAAATTAAGCAAAACGCAGAACACACATAGAGGAAATTAAAAAGATGAGAGAAGAGCATGACAGATTTAACAAGCTGCAAGAATCCATAGAGAGACAGCAATCAGAAATCCAGAAGATTAACAATAAAATTCCAGAATTAGACAACTCAATAGAAAGTCATAGGAGCAGAAATGAGGCAATAGAAGTCAGAATTAGTGAGATTGAAGATAAAGAACTTGACACCAACTTTATTTGAGGAAAAATCAGATAAAAGGATTAAAAAAAAATGAAGAAATCTTAAGAATTATGTGGGATTATATCAAGAGGAATAAGCTACGAGTGATCTGAGTACCAGAACAGGAGGGGAAAACAGAAAATACAGAGAGAATTGTTGAAGATTTGTTGGCAGAAAACTTCCCTGATATCGTGAAAGATGACAAGATATCTATCCAAGATGCTCATCGAACCCCACATAAGGTAGATCCCAAAAGAAAGTCACCAAGACATATTATAATCAAACTTGCCAAAACCAAAGATAGAGAATTTTAAGAGCTGCTAGGGATAAACAAAAAATCATCTACAAAGGAAAGTCAATAAGAATAAGCTCTGACTACTTAGCAGAAACCATGCAGGCAAGAAGGCAATGGGATGACATATATAAAGCCCTGAAGGAAGAAAAACTGCCAGCCAAGAATTATATATCCAGCAAAACTGTCTCTCAAATATGATGGCAAAATTAGGGCATTTCCAGATAAACAGAAGTTTAGGGAATTTGCAAAAACCAAACCAGAATTACAAGAAATACTAAAGGGAGTCCTCCGGTTAAAAATCAGTAACATCAGATAACAACCCAAGACTAGAACACAGGACAGAGCAATCAGGTGTCAACCCAGATAGGGAAGTCACAAAAGTAAATCAGAGCTAAAACACTGAAAATAGGGAAACAGATGTCAATATGTAAAAGATGACAACATTAAAACAAAAAAGAGGGACTTAAAAAATATAGACATAGATTTTTCATATGGAGTGGAAGTCAAGATGATATAAAGAAATAAATGACTAGTATAAACTTAGAAAAATAGGGGTAAATATTAAGGTAACCACAAAGGAAACTAACAATCCTACAAGTCAAAAATAAAAAACTAGAAAAATATAAAGACTCAGCAAACACAAAATCAACAACAATGAAAAAGATGAAAAGAAAATATGTAAAGAGAAACAACGCAGCACAGAAAATTAAGTGGAACAAAGAAACTGTGAACAACACACAAAAAAAGACATCAAAATGACAGCACTAAACTTATACCTATCAATAATTATGCTGAATGTAAATGGACTAAATGCACCAATAAAGAGACAGAGAGTGGCCGATTTGATGAAAAAGCACGCTCTGTCTATATGCTGCCTACAAGAGACACACGTTAAACTTAAAGATACAAACAAACTAAAACTCAAAGGATGGGAAAAATACATCAAGCAAACAACACTCAGAGCAGGAGTGGCAATTTAGTCTCTGACAAAATAGACTTTAAAGTAAAATGCACCACAAAGGATAAGGAAGGACACTATATAATGATTAAAGGGTCAGTACACCAAGAGGACATAACTATAATAAATATTTATGCACCCAACAACAGAGCTCCAAAATACATAAAACAAACTCTAACAGCACTGAAAAGAGAGAGAGACAGCTCCACGATAGTAGTAGGAGACTTCAACACACCACTTTCGGTGAAGGACAGAACATCCAGAAAGAAGCTCAACAAAGACATGGAAGAGCTAATGCTACAGTCAGCCAACTTGATCTCATAGACATATACTGAACGCTGCACCCAACAGCAGCCAAGTATACTTTCTTTTCCAATGCACATGGAACATTCTCCAGAATAGACAACGTATTAGGCCATAAAGCAAGCCTTAACAAAATCCAAAGCATCGAAATATTAGAAAGCATCTTTTCTGACCATAAAGCCATTAAAGTAGAAATCAGCAGCAGAAAAAACAAAGAAAAAAAATCAAACACATGGAAGCTGAACAACACCTTGCTCAAAAACTACTGGATTATAGAAGAAATTAAGTATGGAATAAAGAAATTCATAGAATCAAACAAGAATGAAAACACATCTTACCAGAACCTTTGGGACACAGCAAAAGCAGTGCTCAGAGGTCAGTTTATAGCAATAAATGCACACATCCAAAAAGAAGAAAGGGCCATAATCA
>NW_004444018.1:1376843-1421542 GCF_000243295.1 Trichechus manatus latirostris
TACAGACCAGTATCCCTCCTGAACACTGATGCAAAAATCCTCAACAAAATTCTAGCCAATAGAATTCAGCAACATATCAAAAAAATAATTCACCGTGATCAAGTGGGATTTATAACAGCTGTGCAGGGATAGTTCAGCATTAGAAAAACAATCAATGAACCACATGATCTTAGCAATTGATGCAGAGCAGGGAGCAGGCAGGTAAATGGGAGAGAAGTTTTTCCCTAAGGGAGTGTTTTTGATCCGCGGGGTAGGCTGTAGGCAAGTATTTATCTTTTGCTGATCTATGGCTGCTTCTAACTGGTTTTGGGTGGCCGAGTAGACTCTGAAGCTGAGTCTCTCCCAGTGTGGAATATGCCTCCTGAGTGCTGCACCTTGCCTGCCTCACTGCTCACCCATGAGCTGATCAGGCCTGAAGGGCTCAGGCTCTTGCCGGGTCAGGTCTGGCACCTCCTCGCTGCTTCCGAACCGTCTCTCCCTCCCCCTGCCACTCTGTCCAGTTCTCAACTTTGCCTTAGATGTTGAGGGCTCCTAGATTGTCATATATAATTGATTCACTTGTTTTATCGGGTCTTTGTTGTAAGAGGGTCCACCGGAAACGTCTGACTATTCTGCCATCTTGGCCCCGCCCTGTTGCTTCCTTATTTTAATTAAAGTACAGAAATACATGAATTCTCTAGAATATGCCCAACAGCAGACAATAATTCAAAGGATTTCTCCTAAGAAAAGGTTATTGGTTTGTTTATTATTCACATTATTGAGAAAATTGCAAAATGTTAGTCTGTTAAGTAATTTTTATCCAAGAGAAGAGGGCAGGAGAAATATATATAAGAAACTGGTGACAATTGTTATCTCCAGGGAAGGGATGGCTTAGAAATAGGGATGGAAGAAAGACTTAATATGAAGATGAAGGAAAAGGAGAGAGAAGGGATAAAGGATGGCACTGTGAGAGGCAGCAAGGGATGGGATCCAGAAGACTAGAAAAGGATGGGCTTTAGATAGGAGCAGGGCACCACTTCCATTACAATATGAGGGAAGGCTGGATATTTACTCAACACCTGCTATTGGCAAACAACCAGGAGCATGGTCCTCATCTTCCAGATGCTGCAGTCCAGTTGGAGCAAAACATTGCAGCAAAAAAAAAAAAAAATAACTCACTATGTGATAAGCCTACAGGCAGTAAGTGCTGTACTGTTACAGTGGAGAGCAAGATTAACTCCTGATGCTGTGATCAAGGACGTTTTCATAAGAAGTGGCATTTGATTTGGGACTTGAAAGCAGAGTATGATTTTACTAGCTGGAGACATAAGTGGTAGAGAAAACAAAGTAGAGGGAGAGTGCATTTCATATAGAGGGAGTAGCATGTACAAAGGATTGAAGTATTGCACTTCAGTCAGTTTATCCTTTAGCAAGGAAACAGGGATATTTTGGGGTCTGTACTCTGGTAGAACAGCAATTTAGAGGGAGAAGGAGACCTTAGAGATTATCTAGTCTAATATCCTTATTTTTCTGGGTATGAAAATAGAGATGAAGTGGAAGTGACTATTGAAAGGCACAAAGCTGATAGGTGACAGAGGTGGTCCTGGCTCACAAAGGTAGTTTTCCCAGTGACATGATTGTATGTGTTGTAAGGGTAGAATGTGTTCAGTAATACCATACCAAATTGTATTAAGTCATATGTGTGAGAGATAAAGATTAGATGACTTTTTTGTAGTTAATAGTGATCATAACACATCAGACAAAGTTTTGCTATGGAGATATTTCATTGCAACCTGTGTTAATAAAAAGATAAAGGTGATTTGTTATTAGGGAATTAACTGATGATTTTCTGCAGTTCACTTTTCCAGACTTATCTGACACTGGTCACCTATGTCTTGGCCAAACTGAGACCCAATTGGCCAAAAGTGAAGAAAAATCTATATCAACTCAAAGTATACATTAAAAATAAAGAAAGAAAGAAGAGGAGGAAGAAAAAGCAGATTTTTTTTTTTTTATGCCTGCTCTAACAAATTACCACAAACCTAGTGATTTAAGACAATATAAATCTTATATATTACTGTTCTGAAGGTCAGAAGTTTGACACAGGTCTCACTGGGCTAAAATCAAGGTGTCCACAGGGCTGCATTCCTTTCTGGAGGCTCTGGGGGAGAATCTATTTCTTTGCCTTTTCCACGTACATTCCTTGGCTTGTGGCCCCCTTCCTCTATCTTCAAATCCAGCAATATTGCATCTCTCTGACCCTTCTTCTGTAGTCACATCTTCCACTGACCACAGGAAGGAAGAGTTTTCTGCTTTTAAAGATTCATGTGATTAGATTGGGCCTACCAGAGAATCCAGGATAATCTCCCCATCTCAAGGTTCTTAACCTTAATCACATCTGTAAAGTCCCTCTTGCCGTGTAAGGTAACATATTTACAAGTCCAAGGGATTAGGAAGTGAACATCTTTGAGGGGACCATTATTCTGCTGACCACAAAGAAGGAAGAAAGGAAATATTGTGGATTACTAGAGAGATGATTTATAGATAATTAGAAAAGAAGATGAGCATCGAGAGCCAGTATAAATTCACTAAATCATAATAAATAACATTTTTTTTATTTAACAGAGTTACTGGGCAGACATTTCTGGGGAATGCCAGAGACAAATTTATCAACCTGGTTTTTCTCTTAGGATATTCTTGTGGATAAGAAGAAAAAATGTGTGTAAGATATCAGTGCAGTAAGCTCTATTCACAACTCATTAAGCAACTGATGAAAAGTGAAAATAGATATAAACCTGGAGGAAGGTCTCTGGTATATTATGGGTTTTGTGTCCTTGGTCCTTCTTTAATCACAGAATTATCAGTTCCTAGACGAGGAATTAAAGGTCAGTTTTATCAAACCTGCAGGTGACACAATAGGATAGAGATTCAGAGAAAAATATCAAGAAACTGGGAAGATAAGATGACAGCACATGAACCATTATAATTAGTAAACGTGAAATCTTAGATATACAGGGGGAAATCAGTTCTATACCTGATGGATGTTACTGAATTAGTGTCAGTTTATATGAAAAATAAAAAACAATGAGTATGTTTGGAAAGTAGATGTGATATTAATGGCATCAGTTTATGTTTTTGGAGCATCTATTACGTATAAGGTACTGTGCTAGGGGTTTTACATATATCTTGTATTTTCACCCTCACAACAAATCCATAAGGAAATTATTTCTGTTTCACAGATGAAGATGAAGAAGTTAAGGATCAGAGATGTGAAGTAACTTGCCCAACATTACAGGATTATCTGTTAGTACAAACACAGGTCTGATCCCCAAGCCCATAGTCATGTAACAGAATGACAGGTGTTTTCAAAAAACGAAGGAATTGTAGCTGCTGTAGTAAGAGTAAAGTGTCTAGGTCTTTAGAGAACCTGTCTTGGGTGTGTCTTCAAGTTTGAGCTCCTCTCTATAAGAGTGTCTTTGACAAACTTGAACGTGTATAGAGGAGTAGGAGTGTACACCAAGTCATATGAGGAATGATTGAATGAACTTGGTACGTCTTGCCTTAAAAAAGACTGGGAGTCAGGCTGGGTGGCATTAAAGCATAACCACCTCCTAGGAATATTTGAAGACACACAGAATTTTCTTTTTTGAGGGAAGAAAAAAGAATAGGAGTCATGTGGAGGCACATTTGGTTTCAAGAGAACTTGATGACAATGATTACATTATGACACCAGGATTCAAGTAGAGGCTTGGTGTGAGTTCCTTGGGTGTAGCAACCAAAAGGCTTTCATCTTTGACACTACAATGGTGTCTGGCAGTGACAGGTGTTCAATTTATGTCTGTTGAATGAATGAACATGTAACTTTGTCAAGGATTGGTGGATTCGAACTGCCGACCTTCTGGTTAGCAGCCGAGCTCTTAACCACTGCGTCACCAGGGCTCCTCGTCAAGGATATTGTACAAGAAACTAATGGATTGAGAAGCAAGTTAGAAGAGCTGAACTCTAGGGTTATTTCCAACTTTGGGCTTTTTCTTCTGTTTGATTTAGATTGTTGACTTGAGATAAGCAGGGCAAACAATTCACAGCTCTAGATCTGCTGCCTTTCTTGAGTAACTGATAAGTTAATGCAAATTCTACTCTTCTGATTAACACAAAGTTCTAATGACCTGAATATCAACATCAAAAGTATTTCATATTTGCGTTACTAATAGGTCATTTTCTAACCATGTTGATATTTTAATTGTTCTTGAGTGGCCCTCACTATTAATTTTTTTCCCTACATTTTGGCAGGATTAATTGACTGAATTATAGAAAAAGAAATAATATTTGCAATCTGGCCACTTACTGTAAATAGGCTGGCAATATAAGGGTCCTGAGGGGTTGTAGCTGCAACAATAGTCCCCTTGAATCAAGTGGAGTTGGTATAGAAGGTTCATTTAGAAAGTGAGTCATAAACGGTGAGCAGTAAAGATAACCAAGAGGATACAGACACGGAAGGAGATATTACAGAACTAGGGCAGAACCAGTAATGGCCTGTATTATATGATTTGAAAAACTTAAAGGCCACTGTCCAGCTAGAATGTGTTCAAAATAACGAGAGCATATATGTATACACATTTAATACAACAAAATTTATAGACATTACTTATTTGTGGTTCTGGTAGTGTAGACAGGTGCATTTCCTGTGCCCTATTTGGATGCCAGTTGTGGGATACAAGTGAGGTTGGTACCCTTGAGATGGCTGGAGTACAACCCTTTTATACTCACAGTCCCCACTTACCAGTGTTTTATACCCAGCTGTTTGTAACCCCTGACATTATTAACTCTTACAAAATTTATCATAATATGAGACCATGTCACCAAAGATACCCTCAAGTGACTCATATGAACACTTATTTAGCACTTTGGAAGGTGGATCCTGAGAATTTAATTTTTGGAAATTCCCAAGTTAATTTCCCATTATAGTTATCCTAGCTAACAGCCACTTACTCGTTTATCCTAGCTGCCTAAAATTTCCATTACTAGAGTTATTCCTTTAGTTACCAAGGAAGACTTTGTTTAGGAAAGTTAGTCTATTAAGTCACTTTAATTGAGTTAGTTTTTTAGAGGAGTTTGCCTATCTTTTTTTCCCTTAAGATCCTTTGTGTATCACTCCGGGTCTCTGTAGGAAACAGATGACTTATTCAAACTGGGTAATTGAGGAGAGTTTAATAAAGGGGCTGTTTACTCAGTGTGGGTCATTTAGGAAAAGCAAGAAGGGCTGGGACAGTACCCCAGGCTAGTAACACTGGAGTTTCATTACCACACTTAGGCCTGATGGGGCAGAAGCAGTTACTAGACCCTGGAGAGGTAATTATACAAAGAAGGTACCGGAAAGGAGCTGTGACATTTGGTAAGAGGATAAAGCAAGGAGAGAGCTGGGGAATAAATATACAGACCTCACTCCTCTCTCTCTCTTCCATTTTCTGCTGGTCTCCACCGTTAACTAAACCCAAATAAAACCAGAGGGCAAAGAAGCTCATTGGTGTAGTCCATATGGGTGAGTCTCCTGGGACAGGGTGGAGAGTATATTTGGAGGGGCCAAAGGAAGAGACGGCATTGTGCCTTACCTCCTTTTTACATTAACTATTCCTCCTGGACCATCTCATTTATGATTTCTACTCCTCGCCTCAACCCATGTGTTGCTGTCCAGATAACTCCTCCTGGATTTCCTATAGACATCTAACCCATCAGTTCATACTGGTCTTCCTTTTATGCATATGGATATTATCCTAGCACTGACAGCATTGTTCTCCACCACTCATCTGTCAGTTTTTCATACTATGGTGGCTTGTGTGTTGCTGTGATGCTGAAAGCTATGCCACCAATATATCAAATACCAGCAGGGTCACCCATGGTGGACAGGTTTCAGTGGAGCTTCCAGACTAAGACATACGGGGAAGAACGCATCAAACTAGGGGTGAACTCATAAAACTCATTATCTTTATGCCCTCCCTAGCCAACTTGCCCCTCCTCCAGTATTCGTATCACAGTTAATGTATCATTATCGCTGGTGCCCAAGTCAGAAATTCAGTAATCATTTTAGATCACACTATTTCCCTCTCTCTGAACATCCAGTCACTAGTTCTGCTGATTTTACCTCCAAGATATTTCTGCATTTAACTTCTTTTTTCTCCATTTCTACTCCCATTTTTCTGGTTAAAGTCATTGTTACCATTTGTAGCACGTTCCTGGTCTACAGTAAGTTTCCTCTTGAAACTAGGGCCCACATTGTCATCAGAATATATATTAGAAAGCAAACATGTTTCATTAATTCATTTATTTAGAAAATATTTATTGAGAACTATTACGTGCCAAATATGCTGTATGCTTGATATTCAGAAATGAGTAAGATATGAACCCTGCTTTTAATTGTAATCTTGTCGTAGAGAGAGATAAGTACAGATTGATAAGTACAATGATAGAATTATAAACCAGGATAAGGTCGCTATGAGTCAGAATTGACTCAACGGCAATGGGTTTGGTTTGTTTTTTTTTTTTTTTCGGAAGCTTATAATAGTCAGAGAATAGTCTCTAGAGAAGGTAACACCTGAAATTACCATCAAGGACTCATAGGGGTTAACCAGGTAAAAGGAATGAAAGGAGGAAAGACAGGCTGGGAAAGATATTTCTGGCTAGGGGTGCAACATGGTGCAAGCTCTGAAAGCAAGAGAGAGTATAAAGAGCTGGGAAAATTTAAAGTAATAGTGCAGATGATGGAGAAATTGTACAAACAGTGATCAGGTGATGAAGAGTTTTAAGGAATTTGGAGTTTATCTCAAAAATATAGAAGAACCACTGAAGGTCTTTTTGACAATGAATGCAGTGCTATTCCTCTTCAGTTTGTAATTCCTAGCATAGTAGACCATATGATTGTCCGATTCCAAATGACCCATATCTGTCCATTTCAGCTCACTAATGCCTAGGATATCAATCTTTATGCATTCCATTCCATTTTCGATGACTTCCTATTTTCCTGGATTCAAACTTCGTACATTCCACATTCTGATTATTAATGGATGTTTCCAGCTGTTTCTTCTCATTTTGAGTCATGTCACATCAGCAAATGAAGGTCCCAAAAGCTTTACTCCATCCATGATATTAAGGTCAACTCTACTCTGAGGAAGCAGCTCTTTCTCAGTCATATTTTGAGTGCCTTCCAACCTGAAGGGCTCATCTTCTGGCACTATATTAAACAATGTTCCACTGCTATTCATAAGGTTTTTACTGGCCAATTTATTTTTTTTTTTAGAAGTACATCGCCAGGTCCTTCTTCCTAGTCTGCCTTAGTCTGGAAGCACCACTGAAACCTATACTGGTGGCATAGCTTCCAGCATCACAGCAACACACAAGCCACCGCAGTATGAAAAACTGACAGATGAGTGGCGGAGTACAACGCTGTCAGTGATAGGTTAATATCCATATGCCTTTGACCAGCTAATATAACTATTATTCAAATTTACATACCAATCACTAAGGCCAAAGATGAAGAAATTAAAGATTTTTACCAACTTCTGCAGTCTGAAATTGACGAAGCATGCAATCGAGATAATTACTGGTGATTGGAAGGTAAAAGTTGGAATGAAGAAGGATTGGTAGTTGGAAAATATGGCCTCTGAAACTTGCTCTTGAATGTCAAGTAGCTAAAGTGAATGAAAGAAATGATGAAGTAAAAGAGCTAAACAGAAGATTTCAAAGGGTGGCTCGAGAAGACAAAGTAAAGTATTATAATGATACGTGCAAAGACCTGGAATTAGAAAACCAAAAGAGAAGAACACACTCGACATTTCTTAAGCTGAAAGAACTGAAGGAAAAAATCAAGCCTTGAGCCGCAATATTAAAGGATTCTACGGTCAAAAAATCGAATGATGCAGGAAGCATCAAAAGAAAATGGAAGGAATATAGAGTCACTGTACCAAAAAGAATTGGTCAACGTTCAGCTATTTCGGGAGATAGCATATGATCAAGACACAAGTCCCTGGAGAAGGACATCATGCTTGGTAAAGTAGAGGGTCAGCGAAAGAGAGGAAAACCCTCAACAAGATGAATTAACACAGTGACTGCAACAGTGGGCTCAAACATAGCGATGATTGTGAGGATGGCACAGTATTGAGCAGTGTTTCGTTCCGCTGTACATAGGGTCGCTATGAGTCAGAACCGATTCATCGGCATCTAACCACAAGAACAACATTGATGGTCTTAAACTTAGACTTGGCACGATCAGATTTGTATTTTGGAAGAATTATTTTGTAGTTGCTTGAAGAATGGACTCAAAGAAGGCAAGACTGGAGGCAGATTAGCCAATTAGTAAGAACTTTCACCGAACTAAAGAAGTAGTAGTAGGAATGGATTGATCCAAAATATATTAAAGTGAGATTATTTATAGAACACATTGAAGGATTGAACTTGGAGTGTGAGGGAGCAAAAGGAATCAAGACTGATGCTTAGGACTCTGGCTTGGGCAACTGGGTGGAGAATGCTAATATTCACCAGGATATAGAATTCAGAAAGCTGAGGTGTAGGAGATTCAGGTAATGAACTTGACTTTGAACGCACCAAATTTGTGATTCCTGTAGGCCATTCAGGTGGAGATGCTGCATTGTCCAGATTTCATATCTAGATTTTGAATTATGATAAGAGTAGATGAAGTTTCTCAAGTCATGCTTATTGAATGAAAATAACATGAAGGACCAACATATAAAGCTTGTTGGAGGAAAGAGACCAAGTGCTGAAAGAGTTAGGAGGAAAATCTTCAATCACCGTTATCTACTGAGTTAAGGCAAAGCTCTTAAATTATAACTTTCCTCTCTAACTTCATTTCATTCCCAGCTTATATTTTAAGCTCTATTACTATCAAGCTGTGATGGTTCTCCAGACATGCCTGGGGCTCTCTTCCTTGGGTGTTTCCTCTACCTGGAATACCTGTCCCCCTTCTTTATTCGGTTATTGCCTAATAAATCTTCAGAAGTCATCTCAAGATCGTCTGCTCCAGAACAACTTAACTTGAGCCCCCTTGATTGAGCTAGGTGTCTCTCTCCTGCCTTCCTTTAGCTTTTTGTTTGTATGTCTGTCCTCAAACTTATCACATGGTATTGTAACAGTTTGTCCTCCTGGCTCATCATACAGATTTCTCCATGAGCTCAAGGACTGTATTACAGGTTGGCTTCCCCAGGAAGCAGATTCTGAGTTAGAGTTTAATCATAGTGTTGTTAGCTGCTGTGGCGTCAGCCCCCGACTCATGGCACCCCATGTACAACGGAATGAAACCCTTCCTTGTCCTGTACCATCCCTGTGATCAGTTGCAGATCAGACCATTGTAAACTAATTTTGCAAGTTGGTTGCCAGGCCTTTCTTCCTACTACTACTTAGTCTGGAAGCTCTGCTGAAATCTGTTCAGCATCATAGCAACACACAAGCCTCCATGGACAGACAGGTGGTGGCTGTATATGAGGTATGTCAGCTGGGAATCAAACCCAGGTCTCCCACTGAGCCACCAATGCCTCACAGAGTTTAGTGTTTAAGATGTTTATTTAGAAATGCCCTTGGGATCAACACTTGTGGAAGGGAGGAGGAGGGAACTGGGGTGGGCTGAGGGAGAAGTCAAGCTCTGGTGCAGACTCAGTGGACTTTCAGGGTTGTTCCAAACTAGGGTGGCATTAAAAAAAAACGAAAGCCAAACCCATTGCCATCAAGGCGATTCCGACTCATAGCTAGGTCTTTATACCTCTGCCTCACTGAGTCATTGGGAGTGGACCACCCTGGAAGGGGCATGGCCTTGGGTGAGGCAGCTCTGCAGCTCTGCTGATGCAGTCCCTAAAGAGGCAGACAGCTGAGGGCTGTCTACTAAAAAGCACTCTCCACAGCTAAGCAGCAGGTCTGCTCCTGAAGGGGAATCTGAGCCATGCATCAGTGTCCACCACAGACTGTATCTGTCTATATATATATATTTATATCCTAAAGTGTACCATAGTATATGGTACATAGTACACCAAACTGGAGCTCTGTAGGACAGATATGGCTAGTAAACGAGTATTGTTTTATTCACCCACGTAGGGATTTTTTTTTTTTTATTGTACTTCATCAGAAGGTTTACAGAACAAACTAGCTTTTCATGAAGCAGTTAGTACACATATTGTTTTATGACATTGGTTAACAACACCACAACATGTCAACATTCTCCCTTCTCGACCTTGGGTTCCCTATTACCAGCTTTCCTTTTCCCTCCTGCCTTCTAGTCCTTGCCCCTGGGCTGGTGTGCCCCTTTAGTCTCATTTTGTTTTATGGGCCTGTCTAATCTGGACAAAGGGTAAACCTCAGGAGTGACCTCATTATTGAGCTAAAAGGTATCTGAGGGCCATGCTCTCGGAGTTTCTCCAGTCTCCATCAGGCTAGTAAGGCTGGTCTTTTTTTGGTTAGAATTTTGTTCTACATTTTTCTCCAGCTCTGACCAGGATCCTCTATTGTGATCCCTGTCAGAGCGGTCAGTGGTGGTAGCCGGGCAACCATGTAGTTGTACTGCACTCAGTCTGGTGGAGGCCTTGGTAACTGTGGTCCATTAGTTCTTTGGACTAATCTTTCCCTTGTATATTTAGTTTTCTTCATTCTCCGTTGTTCCTGAAGGGGTGAGACCAGTGGAGTATCTTAGATGGCCGCTCACAGGCTTTTAAGACCCCAGACACTACTCACCAAGGTAGAATGTAGAACATTGTCTTTATAAACTGTGTTATGCCAATTAAGCTAGATGTTCCCTGAGACCATGGTCCCCACAGCCCTCAGCCCAGCAATTCAGTCCCTCAGGGAGTTCAGATGTATCTATGGAGCTTCCATGGCCTCACCTTGTACAAGTTGTGCTGACATCCCCGGTATTGTGTACTGTCTACCTTCACCAAAGTTACCACTTATCTGTTGTCTATTTAGTGTTTTTCCATCCCCACCCTTCCCCTGCCTTATAACTGTCAAAGATTGTTTCTTTTTGTGTGTAAACCTTTTCATGAGTTTTTACAGTAGTGGTCTCATACAATATTTGTCCTTTTGTAATTGACTTATTTCACTCAGTATAATGCCCTCCAGATACATCCATGTTATGAGATGCTTCACAGATTCATTTTTCTTTATCGTTGCATAATACTTCTTTGTGTGTACATACCATAGTTCTTTTTATCCATTCATCTGTTGATATTTCCATATTTTTGCTATTGTGAACTATGCTGCAGTGAACATTGGTGGGCATATGTCTATTTGTGTGATGACTCTTATTTCTCTAGGATATATTCCCAGGAGTGGGATTGCTGGATCATATGGTATTTCTGTTTCTAGCTTTCTAAGGAAGTGACATATCGTTTTCCAAAATGGTCGTATCATTTTGCATTCCCACCAGCAGTGCATAAGAGTTCCAATCTCCCTGCAGCCTCTCCAACATTTGTTATTTCCAGTTTTTTTGACTCATGCCAGTAATGCCTGGGTGAGATGGTATCTCATTGTGGTTTTTATTTGCATTTCTCTAATGGCTAGTGATCTCAAGCATTTCCTCATGTGTCTGTTAGCCACTTGAATGTCTTCTTTGGTGAAGTGTCTGTTCATTTCCGTTACCCATTTTTTAATTGGATTATTTGTCTTTTTGTTGTAGAGGTGTTGGATTTTCCTGTAGATTTTAGAGATTAGACCTTTGTTGGATTTGTAATAGACAAAAATTTCTTCCCAGTCTGTATGTTCTTTTTTTATTCTTTTGGTGAAGTCTTTTGATAGGCGTAAGTGTTTAATTTTTAGAAAATTCCAATTATCTAGCTTTTCTTCTGGAGTTTCACACAGGGATTTTTTAAAAATAATATTGTGTTTTCAGTGAAAGTTCACACAGCAGTTTAGGTTCCCATTCAACAGTTTCTGAACAAATTGTTCAGTCACGTTGGTAACACAAGGATTTTTAAAAATTAGTTCTCAACATTTAAAATTGGAAGATTTTACACAGAAATCATGTTTTCTAGCTTTTCTTGAAAAATCAAAAAATCTGGCAACACTGGATCTCTTTCCCACATGTACACTGTGGGCTGGAGCTGAGCAGCGGGTGTCTTCCTCAGTCAGGCTTGTGAACTCCAGGTCTCCACACATATACCCTCCCCACTCTCTAATGCATGGAACCTTGCCCACTGTAGTGCTTTGAGGTTGCCAGCCCTGTTAGCTACTACAAAAATGTTTACTGAAGTGAACAAAAATCAGTATCACTGCATTACACTTCTCAAGGAACATTCACATCCATTAATTTGTTTAATCCTTAAAACTACCCTGAAGGTTAGGTATTATGATCACTCCCATTTTAGAGATGAGGATACTGAGAACCAGAGTGGTTTAGTGATTTGCCCAAGGTCTTTAGCCAGGAAAAAAAAATTAAAAGACCCATTGCTGTAGACTCAGTTCTGACTCCTGGTGACCACATGTATTACAGAGTAGAACTGCTCCGTAGAGTTTTCCTGGTTGTACAGAAGCAGCTCACCAGGCCTTTCTTCCATGGAGCCGCTGGGTATGTTTGAACCACCAACCTTTAGGTTAGCAGCCGATCGCAAAGTGTGCCACCCAGGCTCCTGTCTAGCCAGGAAGTAGTATGATCATGACTTACATCAAGTATTCTTACTTAAAGCCCTGTGCTCTTCCCACTCTGCACCTGAGAGCCTTGGGATGTTACCGCTGGAAGATGATTGAGTAGACCTAGGTCTTCATTAGAAGTCCTTGGGTGGTGAAAATGGTTAACACGCTTGGCTGCTAACTGAAAGATGGGCAGTTCGAGTCCACCCACAAGCACTTTGGAAGAAAAGCCTGGAGATCTACTTCTGAAAAATCAACCTTTGAAAACCCTATAGAGCACAGTTCTACTCTGGCACACATGGGGTCACCATGAGTCAGAACTGACTCAATGACAACTGGTAACTGGTAGATCTTGACTAGGGAAGAAAAAACATTCCTAATAAAACCAAAAATATTCAGGGAGAAATTGGAAACTTTCTAAGCTGCCAGCTTAGAACCTCCCCAGCTTTTAGGACCTTCCCTGTTCAGATGGTTTCAAAGGAGAAAAAAAACAATTGGAGCTGCAAGTAAGAGTGAGAGACAAGACAAGGTTGATGACCAAAGCAGGGAGAGCAGTGGAGGAAAATAGCAACATTTCATACACTGCCACAGACACACAGAAAATGTTTCAGGAGTGTGAGATCATTGTTAACTGCCAAGAATAAGACTGAAGTAGATGGTTAAATGAGAGACAATATTGCTGAGGCCCAGTTGTTTGCCTGCCTCAAAAGGACAAAATTCTGAGAAACAGAATGAAAGAAAATTTATCCAATTGACTATAAAATGGAAATATGATGGCTCCAGTGCCAGATAAGGATTGGAATTTTATTGTTTTTATTATACTAAATTTGACTAGTGGAAAGGCTTTGAAAATAACATTTTCTTCTCTACATAATTTTAAATAAAGGATTTTGCTTTTTAGGAGACAAATTAGCCTCTTATTAAAAAGTTGGGAGTTAAAGTTCTTGTCTTAATCTCAAAAAATATTTTAAACTTTAAGACTTTTACGATACTGAGTATTTGTTTCAGATAGAAAAGATTTAAAGTATATAGATATAAAGATGAGGAATATAAAAAATATATAATCATAATATCCATCACAGCGTGTAAAACTATATGATATAATCTTAGAGGTGACTTAACTTCTTTGCAATTTAGACTCATATAAAGATTAAAAAGTTATACAGTTTAGCATGATTGATAAAACTAGAGTTTTAGGTTGAGGAAGTTACCGATATTAAATGGGAAATTACCAATAGCAACTTCCTTTGGTTTCATTAGTTGAGGTAATTAGTAGTGGTAAAAGATCATGTTTTACCACAGTGTATTCATAGTTATCTATCTATACATATGTATTTAGGGATACATGCACATCGACATAAAAGTGGGAAAACGTACATGGTGTAGAAGAAGAGGAGCTATTGATGGAGCAGGAGAGAGAGAAGATACAGTAGAATTAAATCCTTGACAAGGTGAGAGGAATCCAGGGTATACATGTTTGAAAAGAGCAGGAAGACAATGAAGTGAAGTGGAAAGTGTGTAAGTTTTGTGGTCAGAAGATAAGGATTGGGACCTGGCCTATTTGCTGATTGGGCACATCCTTTAAGTGTTCTGGATTTCATTTTCTTTCTTTTTTTTTTTTTTTTTATTGTGCTTTAAGTGAAAATTTACAGCTCAAGTTAGTTTCTCATACAAAAATTTATACACACACTGTTACGTGGCCCTAGTTGCTATCACTATAATGTGACAGCACACTCCTCCTTTCCACCCTGGATTTCCTGTGTCCATTCAACCAGGTCCTATCACTTTGTGCCTTCTCATCTCACTTCTGGACAGGAGCTGCCCATTTAGTCTCGTGTGTCTGATTGAACTAAGAAGCACACTCTACACAAGTACATTTTATGTCTTACAGCCCAGTCTAATCTTTGTATGAAGAGTTGGCTTTGGGAATGGTTTTAGTTCAGGGTTAACATAGAGTCCGGGGTCATGTCTTCTGGGCTTCCCCCGGTCTCAGTCAGACCATTAAGTCTGGTCTTTTTACTAGAATTTGGGTTCTGTACCCCACTTTTCTCCTGCTCCATCAGGGACTGTCTATTGTGTTCCCTGTCGGGGCAGTCATTGGTGGTACCTGGGCACCATCTAGTTCTTCTGGTCTCAGGCTGATGAAGTCTCTAGTTTATGTGGCCCTTTTTGTCTCTTGGGCTAATATTTTTCTTGTGTCTTTGGTGTTCTTCATTCTCCTTTGCTCCAGGTGGGATGGGACCAATTGATGCATCTTAGATGGCTGCTCGCTAGCTTTTAAGACCCCAAATGCCACTTACCAAAGTGGGATGCAGAACATTTTCTTAATAAACTTTGGTATGCCAGTTGACCTAGATGTCCCCTGAAACCATGGTGCCCAGACCCCCACCCCTACTACTCTGTTCCTCGAAGTGTTTGGTTGTACTCAGGAAACTTCTCAGCTTTTGGTTTAGTCCAGTTGTGCTGACTGCCCCTGTATTGTGTGTTGTCCTTCCTTTCACCTAAGATAATTCTTATCTACTATCTAGTTAGTGAATTCCTCTCTCCCTCCGTCTCCACCCTCGTAACCATCAAAGAATGTTTTCTTCTGTGTTTAAACCTTTTCTTGAGTTCTTATAATAGTAGTCTCATGCAGTATTGGTCCTTTTGCAATTAACTAATTTCACTCAGCATAATGTCTTTCAGATTCATCCATGTTATGAGGTGTTTTGCAGCTTCATCGTTGTTCATTATCATTGCATAGTATTCCATTGTGTGAATATACCATAATTTGTTTATCCATTCTTCCACTGCCCATAGGTTGTTTCCATCTTTTTGCTATCATGAACAGTGCTGCAGTGAACATAGGTGCGCATATATCTATTCATGTGATGGCTCTTATTTCTCTAGGATATATTCTAAGGAGTGGGATTGCTGGATCCTATGGTACTTCTATTTCTAGCTTTTTAAGGAAGTGCCAAATTGATTTCCAAAGTGGTTGTACCATTTTACATTCCCACCAGTAGTGTATAAGTGTGTCAGTCTCTCCACAACCTCTCCAACATTTATTATTTTGTGTTTTTTGGATTAATGCTAGCTTTGTTGGGGTGAAATGGTATCTCATTGTAATTTTGATTTGCATTTCTCTAATGGCTTATGATCGTGAGCATTTCCTCATGTATCTGTTAGCCTCCTGAATGTCTTCTTTGGCGAAGTGCCTGTTTATATCCTTTGTCCATTTTTTAATTGGGTTCTCTTTTTGTTATTGAAGTTTAGTAGTATCTTGTAGATTTTAGAGATCAGATATATCGTAGCCAAAAATTTTTTTCCAAGTTGTGTAGGTTGTCTTTTTACTCTTTTGGTGAAGTCTTTTGATGAGCATAAGTGTTTGATTTTTAGGAGCTCCCAGTTATCTAGTTTCTCTTCTGGTGTTTGTGCATTGTTAGTCATATTTTATATTCTGTTTATGCCAAGTATTAGGGCTCCTAGCATTGTCCCTATTTTTTTCTTCCATGATCTTTATCGTTTTAGATTTTGTATTTAGGTCTTTGATCCATTTTGAGTTAGTTTCTATGCATGGTGTGAGGTATGGGTCTTGTTTCATTTTTTTGCAGATGGATATCCAGTTATACCATTTTTTAAAGAGACTGTCTTTTCCCCATTTAATGGACTTTGGGCCTTTGTCAAGTACCAGCTGCTCATAGGTAGATGAATTTTGTCTGGATTCTCAATTCTGTTCCGTTGGTCTGTGTATCTGTTGTTTTACCATGGGCTTCATTTTCTTAATTTCCATAATTTAGAGAAATATATGTGTGTTGCCTACCATAGTATTGTTGTGAAGTGCAGAAGACATAATGAATGTAAAAGCCCTTTGAAAACCCAAAAGCATACTGTGAGTTATTATTAATAAACAGGTTTCTATTTGAACAAACTATGTCATTCACTGGCTGTAGACAAAATGCAAAGACTTGTCTATAATGCCTGAGAAAAACTCAGAAAAGCTGCTGCTTTGGGTATGATGGTCATAGTTATTTAAGTTGCCAAAATGGTTTTAAAAGCATAGAGACATCTTCCTGCAGATCCCTTTACCAGCATTCTGAAATACAGAAATACAGTCACAAATTTTAATATGTCTATTTAACTTTAAGAAACATTTGGAGCCATATAAAAAGACAAAATTTGGAAGCCAAAGTGAAAATTCATGGTCTCAAAGATAAGCTGGGAGATTTGGCTCAGAAATAGAACACCTACAAAAAGCTCAAGGCAGGAAAAGACATTGTAGCATTCTACTAAAAGACATGCCTCCTTATTCAAGAAAGAATGGTATAAAAAGAAGAGCTAAGAATAAGTTAAGAAGGGCTTGATGTGACTCCATTAAACTGACTATTTGGGAGACCTTCAGTGGATTGTGTCACCTTTATGGCTTGTTTTACCATCTGTAAAATGGCGGGTTGGACTGGAAGGGCTTTAGGATCCTTTCTAGCTCTAAATCTGTGAATCTGAATGCAATATTAATTACCAGAAAATGTTGATGATAAAAAGTAGTGGATTGAAGATTAAGAATTTCTAACTTCACTACTGAAAAACAGGCCCAAACTAAGACCAGGATCTTAGCAAAATGTTGGCAAAGTGAGCTAAGTTACAAGGAACATTAGTATTCAGGTACCAAGAATATTGGGTACATTGATTTCAGCCATTTGGGCACCTGTAGAATTTTTTGTAATGCACTGGGATTTTTACATCTTAAGTATGAGTAAATGAATTAAGGTTACTGCAAAAGGTTGCAAGCTGGATAAACCAGTAGCCAAGTAATCAATACCAGGAGCTTCATTGGTTCAGACCAATGAGCTACAGCTATGTTGTAGTAGGGCTGGGGTGGGGGGTGGGGGTGGTGGAGAATGAATGACAGCCCAAGTAAGGTCAAAGGTGTGGGGGAAACAATGACAAATATGGGTTCTGGTACCAACTAAGAGTAAATTCAATGCACCCTATCTCTCAATGATTATAACTAAAACCTGTGGACAGAATACATAAAACAACTACCAGAGGATGCTGAAAAGCACATCATAGCAGGCAGACTGGGGAGGAAAGTCAAACTTGAAGAATGATCAGTAGGGCAGTGAGTCTCTCCACCACTCCCCCGCCCACACACACCTTATATTTACTGGCTTTGCCTTGAAAGCAACCCAAATCCTGAAGCTACACAGCAGGCATGGACAACAATAACCCTGAGGGAAACTCTTTCTGGCCAGAAGATCAGAAAAAGGGGCCCCCGCAGGGTGGAATTTGAGGGGAATCCTCCCTTTTTTGATATTTCCTCTTTTCTGTCTTGTGGCCCTGACCCAAGCTGCACTGCCAACTGTGGTGACTGTGGTGGCAGCCGTGGTGGTGGTGGCGGTAGTGTCCATGTCAGCACCTGAATTCCTGAGAGAAAAGTTTTGTCTCTGGTCAGAGAAACTGGGAAGAGAGGCTACCATCTAAAGAGCATAAGAGGGAAACCCCATTATTTCTCACTCTCTCTTTTTGCTTTCTTTTTTACCCAAAAAGTAGATCCATTGGCACAACGCTACACCATAATGCAAGGGAGAGGGCTGAATCTCTGAGAGAAACCCCAGCTTCAAAGCCAAAAGGTTGATAAAAGGGGCCTCTGGGAGCCAGTGAGTAGGAGAAAACATAGATTGAGAAAATATAAACAGTGTCAGGGACCTACAGAGCAATATCAAAAGGTTTAACATTTGGACTAGAATTCTTGAAGAAGACAAAATAAACATTGGGGCAGAAAATCTTTGAAGAAATAATGGCTGAAAACTTCACAAATTTGATAAAAGACATAGATTTACAAATTAAAAAAAGCTCAGCAAACTCCAAGCAGGATAAACTCAAAGAAAACCACATCAGGACATATTAATCACACTACTAAAAATCAAAGATAAGGGAAAAATATTGAAAGCAGCCAGAGGAAAGTGACATATTACATACAGGGAAATAACAGTTTCAATTACAGTACCTTCTTCGTCAGAAAACATGGGAGCCAGAACATAGTGGAAGAATATCTTTAAAGTGCTGACAGAAAGGAGCTATGAATCCAGAATTCTATATCCAGCAAAAATAGCCTTCTGGAATAATGGTGGAATTAAAAAAGAAAAAAAATTCAGATAAAGGAAAGCAAAGAGAATTCGTCACCAGAAGACCTGCTCTAAAAGAAATACTAAAGAAAGTTACTTCAGGCAGAAGGGAAAGGATGCTAGAGGGAAATTTGGAACTGCAGGTTTGAAGGAAGAGCAACACAAATGGTAAATATCTAGGTAAATAGAATATTTTTTCTCCTCTTAGGTTCTTTAAACTACTTATGACTATGGAAGGCAAAAATTATAACATTGTCTGGTGGGGTTTTCAGTATAAGTAGATGTAATATGTCTGACAATTGCAACCTAAAGAGGGTAGGATAAAGGGGAGGATAGAGGATATGGTTGTAAGATTTCTGCGTTTCACTTGAAGTGGTAAAATATTAACTCTAAGAAAACTGTGAAAAGTTAGGTATGTATATTATAATCCCTAGAACAAACTCTAAAATATTTATACAAACTGATATAGTAAAAAAGCTAAGAGATAAAATAAAATACTAAAAATATTTTTTAAATCCAGTAGAAGGCAGAAAAGGGAAGACATAGGAACAAAAACAGGAAACAAGCAGAAAATAGATAACAAAATTGTAGACCTAAATCTAAATAAATCAGTAATTGCATTAAATGTAAATAATCTAAATACAGCAATTCAAAGACAGAGATTGTCAGAAGTAAAAACAAAACAAAACAAACAAACGAAAAAACCAAGAACCCAACTGTAGGCTCTCTATAAGAAACTTGCTTTAAATATAATAATATAAACAGATTAAAAATAAACAGATGCAAAAGGTATACAAAAAGAATATTAAGCAAAAGAAAGTTGGAAAAAGATAAAATACCAGTGGTAAAGAAAGACGTTACATACTGATAAAAGGGTCAATTCATCGAGAAAATATAACAATCCTAAATACGCACCTAACAACAGAGCTTCAAAATACATGATAAAAACTAATAGAATTGAGAGGAGAAATAAACATATCCATCATCTTAAAACTCTCTCGGTAACTAAAAGAACAAGTAGACAGAAAAATCATCAAGTATATAGAAGACCTGAATAACACTCTCAACAGTTTGACATTTATAGAACACTTCACAAAACAGGAGAATACACATTCTTTTTGAATGCACATGGAACGTTCACCAAGATAGATCATATCCTGAGCCATAAAACAAGCCTGAAATAAAAGAGTTGAGATTAGGCAAAGCATGTTTTCTGATCATAACAGAATTAAGCAAGAAATCAATAACAGAAGGATATCTGTAGAACCCCCCACCCTGAATTTTGGAAATTAAAAATGTACTTCTAAGTAAGTAATAGGTTAGAGAAGAAGCCTCTTGGGAAATTATAAAATATTTTGAACTGAATGAAAATAAAAAAGCAGCATATCAAAACCTGTGGAATGCAGCTAAAGCAGTGCTTTTAGAAAAAGTTCCAGCACTAAATGCTTGTATTAGAAAAGAAGAAAATTCGGAAATAAATAACCTAACTTTTCACTTTAAGAAACTAAAAAAGAAGAAAAAAAGGGGGGTGTGCGTGTAAAGTAAATCCAGAGCTAGCAGAGGAAAGGAAAAGATAAAATAAAAATAGAAATCGATAAAACAGAAAATGGATGTTCTAAAAAAAAAAAAGAAAGTGGTGTGTGTTCCACTTCTCCTCTTCCCATGCCAGTATTTGCCATTGCCAGAATCCTTTGTAACAGAGCTTTAGGCAGCCAGTTAACAATCAAGCAGGTACAATTTATTTGCTATCTTGGCTGCAGAGTGTGAATGCAGTAATTTTACCCAGGAAATACTTAAAGTGGCTATAGCTTACATTTTCTCTCCTTTTTTTTTTTTTTATTTAAAGAAAATATTTGCCAACCTCTGGACTAGAATGTAATGCTTTGACAATGAGATTTGATTGCATGATCCCATCTTCAGGATCCTTCTGAGCTCTTGGGCCTCTGTCGATAGAGGTGCCCAGTGTGAGATACATGTCCTTAAAGAGTACAGCAGGATAGTGTGGAAATGGATTCTCAATGGAATTTGTGTTAAGGCTTCACTGCCACCCCAGAGACAACCGAAGCCAACAACCACAATGCGGACAGTCCCACAACACTGAGTCAGTGTCACTGCGTTTGGGAGTGTTCCTCTACCTCCTTAGCCTGGAAGGGAGCCAGGCTTGTAAAACCCAAAGAATTTGAGCCACACTGATTCTTACTGGAAAATATTACAAACACATTTGCACACACTTGCACACAGCTTAGAAGAATATTTCGTAACAATTTAGTTCAAAGCTTATAGTCACTGGAGAGCAACAATAACCTGTTATCACTTAAGAAATTGCCAATGCACAAACACTGCTGGAAAACTGGCAACAGTCCCATTATTCTTTATCTAAGATCTAAGGAGATTACATTGAGAAAAGTGACACAGCGACAGTTAAGGACTGCAGATGGGCATTTAGCAAGGAAACACATGTATATATTTTTTAAGGATTGGTAGAAGTCTCCGGAATGACGCAACGGATACCAGCTCAACACAATCCACTTGAAACAAAGCAGTGACTATGTTCTAGCTACCTACTCTGTTACCTTTGTTCTAAAAACCAGTTGCCATTGTGATGGTTCTGACTCTTGGTGACTCCATGGGTGCAGAGGAGAACTGCACTCTTTAGGGTTTTCGTGGCTGTGACCTTTCGGAAGCAGATCGCCAGATCTTTCTTCCAAGATATCTCTGGGTAGATTCAAACTGACAACCTTTTTTGTTAGTAGTTGACTCCTAACCAAGGTCCCTAACCTAGGGACTCCTACCTTTGTCCTAGTCAGTACATAATATTCTTTCATATGAAATACGCATTTTAGCGTCTTTGAAATTGGGCTTCAGTCTTGCAATAAGTATAATATTTAATGTAGTTGTTCTCCTTCTCTTCCTCTTCCTTCTCTTTCTTCATTTTTATTTACTGGAAAACACTTATTAAAGAGCTGTGCATCTTACAAGGTGGTGTTTTAGGACTGAAGTAATGCACTTCCAATTCTTTTGAAGTCCGGTTTGAAGGATGTCTTGAATAATGTCTCAGTTTAGTTCTCCCCATTTGGTTCACAGAGTAGACACCAGTAATTTGCCCTCTGGGACTGAAAGAAACCTCACTGGGTTTGTGCTGAGACAGCTTCTCAGATCTTAGTGGGACTTTTATCAGAGATGTGTCTTAATAAGGTCCTGGGAAGACTAAGCCTGCCAGTGGCCAGATAATGTGTTGTTACCAGTGCCGAGTTTGACAAATGAACACCATGTCCTTGATGGCAAGGCAGTACATCTCTTTGCTCCAAGTCTACACAAATTTAGGCATCTTTTAAGAGACAACCTCTGTTTTGCAAAGTAAGGTACACTGTTTTATGTATATGTACATAATTTCCAAACACAAAAAGTAAAAGCTACCACCTTGTCATAAGTTAGAATGAAGAAACAATTAACTCTTAAATCACTGGAATATATTAAAGAGCTAATTACATCAAGAATAGTCTAGCAGTTAGTCCTCTGAAACAATCTGCTTCACAGATTAGTATGAGAGTTTATTTGCATATATGCTATAGATGCATTTAAAAGAGAGTGTGTATGCATATATATATACACACGTACGTATGGCATATATAGCATTGTAAAGGGAGTAAACATCATGTAGTTAATTCCTTTGGCAAAAGACAATTTCAGTGTTTTTGCAACATTTGACAATCATTTCATCTTTCTAATACCATCTAAATTAGCATTTAAAAAAATCCCATATATTACTTAACAGAAAAGTCATAAGTGGTATCAAAAGAGACTGGAGGCAAATTAAGTTTCCTTTTATTCAACTTTGTGTCACTTCCTGCCTCCATAAATAGGGAAAGCAAAATATCTGTGCTTCTTATTCATGTACATCTGCCAAACCAATTAACACCTCCTGAATGTTATCTTAATTGCATTTATTAACATAACATTAACATAGCAGGGAGATAACATTCAGGAGGTATTAATTGGTTTGGCAGGCACTCTTGAATGGGGAGCGTAGAGAAGGGCCCCTTCTCAGTATCTTGCTTTTCCTTTTTCTTTTTTTTATTGTAGTGGAGAGGAAATCAGATTATGTTGAAAGAGAGAAAATGTATCTTAACCAAAATGGTAGCCACATCACAGGTCACTTGATTCTTCTTTCAAAAGTTGAGCAAAGTGGTGTCTGCTCTAAAGCCTGCCTCTGACAGTTGACCTAGATTCTCTCCCTCCACCAGTGTCTCTGGGCAACTCTGGCTAAGTAGGCCTGAGGAGATGTGGAGGCACAGGTACATTTCTCTAGGATGCCCTGGACTACAGCTATACATGTTTATAGCTCCTCAACTGCTTTAAAAATAATCCAAATATGTTTCTCTAATGAGAATTTAATAGAGCTCCTACCCTTATAAGATAATGTTGTTATTATTAGCTGCTGTCTAGTCGACCCTGACTCACGGTGACCCAGTGCACAACAGAACGAAACACTGTTAGGTCCTGCGGCATCTCCATGACGGGTTGTGGATCGGACCATTGTGGTCCGTAGTGTTTTTATTAGCTGATTTTATGAAGGAGATCAACGGCCTTTCTTCCTATTCCATCTTAATCTGGAAGCTCTGCTGAAACCTGCTCAGCATTATAGCAACATGCAAGCCTCCACTGATGAATGGGTGGTGGCTGTGCATGAGGTCTTCCTCATGGAGGGTGAGAATTCTACCACCGAACCATCAATGTCCTCTCTAAAATAATAGAACTGTAATAGGACTATACAGTGTTACAACTAGATTCATCAATTCATTGACTCATTCAGTAATTATTATTGATTATAGAGCACATCCTGTAGTCTAGGGACTGTGAAAATGCTGGGGTAAAGAGATAACCAGATTTAATACCTGGCTCAAGAAGTCCAGCTGGCACAGGAATTGGACATATAACCAATAAGTGCAAATGCTGGGCATAGAGTAGACCACCCAATACACATTTATTGAGTGAATGAATTAATGCAATGCGATTATTTCCGTTTTACTCTGGTGCTGGTGTGGAGGATGGCAAGTGTAAGGATACAGGGATGTGTGTATATGACGGCAAAACCGAAGATGAAGAGATAATTATGGACCTGGTTGAAATTATTAGAGATTGAACTAAGGCTGAAGCACTTTGGATGAAGGAGGGGGGATGGATAAACATGTCCATGGGATAAAAATAGCTACTAACATTTATTGCAGATTTTCTTTGTGCTAGCCAGCACTCTTAACCATTTATCTGAATTTAATATTCTTAACAACCGTATTAGGTTGGTTCTATTTTTATACCCATTTTAAAGATGAGAAAATTGAGTAATATTAGATTGAATAATGGCCCTGTAAAGATGTCCATGTTTTAATCCCAGAACCTGTGAGTATGTTACCTTATATAGTAGAAAGGATTTGCAGATGTGATTAAGGTAAGGGTCTTAATTGAGATGGAGAGAGTAGCCTGGATTGTTCGAGTGGGCCCAATGTAATCACAAGGGTCCTTATAATAGGGAGGCGGAGGATCAGAGTCAGAGAAGATCAAAGGATGGAAGCAGAGGTCAGAGAGGAGAAAACATACTGTGCTGCTTGCTGGCCAAGGAATGTAGGCAGCCTTTAGAAATGGGAAAGGCAAAGAAGGAAATAGAGTCTTCCCTATACCTTCTATAAGGCATCAGCCCTGCTAGTGTCTTGACTTTAGCCCAGTGAAACTGGCTTTGAGCTTCTGACCTCCACAACTGTAAAAGAGTAAATTTGTGCTGTTTTAAGCCACTCAGTTTGTCATAATTTGTTATAGCAACAATAGGAAACTGATACATTGAGTTTTAGAAAGTTAAGACTTTTGATCAAGGTTGAACGTAAGTCTCTCTGGCATCAGGGCCTACACCCTTCACACTGTTCCAATTCTCTTTGATAGTGAGTAAGGAATTGAGGGTAAGGTTTACTGAGGTTGAGCAGTGGGGGCTAGAATTCAGGCTCTGCTCATTGTATTAGATTTACTCATGTACATAAAGAAGGTTCCCTGTTGTAACTTGAGGTCAGAGGGAAAAATTGAAAGAAGGGAGTGAAGGAGAGTTTCTCTCTTTTGTGGCTGGAATTTCATTTGCCAGTTTCTTTTTGACACTTGGCATCTGTGAGAAGAGTGGTAAATCTGGTTTCTCATACTATAAGAACTGGTATAGGCCTTTATACAAAGAGTTTTCAACTGTATTGCTTGTTAAAATAATTTATTTTATTTTTGTTATTGTTGAGAATATACATAGCAGAACATACACCAGTTCAACAATTTCTACATGTACAGTTCAGTGACACTGATTACATTCTCTGAGTTGTGCAACCATTCTCCCTCCTTTTCTGAGTTGTTCCTCCTCCATTAACATAAACTAACTGGCCCCTACATGTCCTATCCAGTCTTTCAAGTTGCTGTTGTCAGTTTGATCCCATGTAGATAGATCTTAAAAGAGGATGATGTTCAAGGCAGACATGAAACCAGAAGAACTGGATGGTGCCCGGCTACTACTACTGAACATTTTGATAAAGGATTCTATAGAAGAATCCTGATCAAAAGGGGGGAAATTCAGAACAGAATTTCAAATTCTAATGGAATCCAGGCTTTCTAGAGCCATGGAGGCTGGAAGAACCCCTAAAACTATTGCCCTGAGATAATCTTCAAACCTTAAACCAAAAATATTTCCTGAAGTCTTCTTAAAACCAAACAATAGCTTAGCTTAACTAACGTATTACTTTTTTTTTCTTTGATCTTCCACAGCCTCTCAAGGGAGTATTATCATCCTGACCCTTTAAATGGGCAATCAGAGAGGTGAAGTGTCTCATCTAGAGTCACCCAACCAAATAACAGTTGAGCTAGGTTGGAGTCAAAGCTTTCTGATTTGAAATCGGGTGTTCTTTCTATCATATTTGATAACTACATGAATAATTACTAACCTCCCAAAGTCAAGTTTATGAGTAGATAGAATAGGTGAGCTTCCGTGACTTGGTATATGGGAGATGGTGAATTCCCCTCACCGTGCTGATCCCTCCCATAGCATATTTGTATACCACCTTTATTAAGATGTAATTCACATATTATACAATTCATCTGTTTAAAGTGTATAGAATTCAGTGGTTTTTAGTATATTCACAGAGTTGTGTAACCATCAACACAATCAGTTTTAGAACATTTTCATCACCTCAAACAGAAACATGTATCCGTTAGCAGTCACTCCTCATTTCCCTCCAACCCACCCAGCCCGAGGCAACCACTAGTCTACTTTCTATCTCTGTATTTGCTTAGTCTGCACGTTTCATATAAATGGAATCATATAAGATGTGCTCTTTTGTGACTGGCTTCTTTCACTTAGCATAATGTTTACAAGGTTCGTCTATGTTGTAGCATGCATCAGTACTTCATTTTTTCCTATTGCCAATAATATTCCATTGTATGGATGTATCACATTTTATTTATCGATTCATCAGTTAATGAATATATGGGTTGTTTCCACTTTTTGGCTCTTATGAATAATGTTGCTGTGAACATTCATGTACAAGTTTTTGTGTGGATATATGTTCTCATTTCTCTTGTGTATATACCTAGGAATGGTATTGCTGGATCATATGGAAACTATTTTTAATCTTTTGAGAAATTGTCAGACTGTTTTCCAAAGCAGCTACACCAGTCTGCATTCTCACGAACAATGGATGAGAGTTGCATTTGCTCTGTATCCCTGTTAGGACTTGGTATTTTCAGTATTATTTAATAAGTGCGCGGTGATATCTTGCTGTGATTTTCATTTTCATTTTGTGTGGAATATTCTTAATCTAAGCCTCAAACAGCCAGCCCCTTCTCATAGTTCAGGACTCAGAGGGGCTTTCCCTCGGCACTCTGTGGAATTTTTCACTTCCCAGTTACTCTCTTCCCACTTACTCACTCTGTTCATTTTCTTTAGAACACTTATCTCTGTGGAAAAATACTTTGTTTAGTTGTGTAATTGTTATTATTAAGAACCTATTTTCTCCATTCCATTTTAATTTCCGTAAAGACCATGTCTGTGTTGTTCATCGCTGACCCAAGGCTATGTCACTGTGACTGGCATAGAGAAGGTTCTCAATAAACATGTGTTAAGAGTATGTACCAAGGGAAATAGTTCTCAAACTTGCTCAGGGTGCCATCGTTCCTGGTTGTCAGGGTATCCTCTGAGGGTCTTGATATATTGAAATAATCTTACAGTCACTTTGTGACATGGAGGTACACTGCTCAGATCCCCCTTCAGTGAACCCTGTTGCTGGGAGTGTGGTCAGCAGACAACCTATGACTGTCAGCTTCTTGAGAGATTACCTCAGCTATAGAGAACTGCCTTGTCCAAGGTCATGCCCTTCCCAGAGTGGCCCATATCCAGTGACAAATTGAGATGGGGTATAAAGGCCTGGCCATTTGGTCCAACATGGGATAACTCTGATGGGCCATTTTAGCTCCAGAGCTTTCTGTGGGGTTGGTCAAGGCTGTCACTGGGTCTGTATTGTGCTTGACTTCTGCGTTCACCCAATCCTCTGCCACTTCCCCTCCACAGATGTTGATCCTAAGGGCACCCCCTGATAAACATCCTGCACCCTAAACTCTGCCTTATAGTCTTCCTAGAGAGCCCAACCTCAAGCAATCACTAAGCATAGAATTTTGACTTGAGCCAGATAGTTACAAACAAGCAGAAACAGATGCCAAATTTTATGAAAAATTTATAAAAGAAGAGCTTAGTATTAAGGAGATCCTACCTATTAATTATTATTTTCCCACTTGTGATGGTTAAGATTGTGTGTCAGCTTGGCTGGGCCATGATGCTCCGTGTTTTAATGTAATCACTCCCCTGATTTGAATATACTGTGAGTAGCCAATCAGATGAAAGGGAGTCTCCTTGGGGGTGTGGCCCGCATCTGTATATAAGCAGACGTTATGGCTTTTTGCTCTCTCTGGATCCTGCGGCTGCTTTCTGTCATCTCATCTCCCGTTCTGGGGACTTGAGCTGTCAGCTTATCTGCCAAACCTGGGATTTGTCGATCTGCACAGCCTGTGAGTGGGAGCCCTTCTCTCCGACCTGCCAATTTTGGGCTTGCCAGCTTCTGCAGCTGTGTGACTTGGGAGAGGCCTCTACCCTGATTCACGGACTTGGGACATTCTAGTCTCTACAATTGTGTGAGCTGTTTCTTTGATATAATCTCTCTCTGTATACATATTTATATGCTTTACTGGTTTTACTTCTCTAGAGAACCCAGCCTAAGACACCACTGGATTAGGAAAATACTGCTATTTATTAAAGATTTATCAGTGGAATCCCTTAGCATGCTGATGCTCCCCAGAACCATGTTTGACAGCTGGTGATTTAGATTTGCAGGAGCCTTTTCACATCCAGAATCACACATCATCTTTCTCTCTAAATTTGCTCCCCTTCCTGGGTGTCCTGTGTCCGTGAATGACATAAGACCTTTCTTTCCTCCTTTTTTTTAGCTAATAAATCACCAACTCACTTCCAGTCTTTCTCGTAAGTATCTCTTGGACTTATCCCTTTGATTCATCACCATGATCACTCTTCCTTCAAGACAGCCATTACTTCTCTTTTTCTCCAACAACTCTGGATCTCTTATTTTGCCTCCCTCCATTTTTTTCTCCATGCTGTAGGCAGAGTGATCATTGCCCAGCTTAAAGCTCTTTAGTAGCTCCTCGTCACTCTCAACATAGAATCTAGCTCTGTAACATGACATCCAGAGCCTTCTCTGGGCTTTTCCCTATTTCTGGGCTCATCTCTGGTATGCCCTAATCCAATCCCTCCTTTACCAGCTGTCCTTTGTTTTGGCCCTACTGCAGTTCTCCAAAATGTCCGTGATGGCACACAGACCCATCATGATCTGGATTCTGTTTCACCCTCCAGCTTTGAATTTTGCACCACTCCCTCTTTCCCTAGTCTCAGCCATATTGAATGACATGCCGTTCCTTAATATGCTTTGTTCTTGTTGCCTCTGGGCCTTTATACATGTTGTTTTCTCTGTCTGGACTATTTTCCCCTTCTCTGCCCACCTGCCTCCCCAGCCTTCTTTTTGCTAGTTTGATGTCTACTGCTGCTCACCTTCCTTGATTCCATGAGGAAGGATTAAGTGCCCTGCTATGGGCTGTTATAGTAGCTGGTGCTTTGCGCTTTTGATGACAGTTGTACTGTTCATAACTGCCTCTAAACTTGACTGTCTCAACCAGTAAATGAAACTCCTTATTCATAGCTGTAGCCACAGTAACTAGCAAAGTGCCTAGCATGTTGGGAAAGATTCGTTGATGAACGAATAACTTGAGTTTCATGAAGACCCTAATATATAGGCAGGATAGGTATTATTGGCCACATTGTAGAGATCTGGAAATTAAAGGTGACTTAGCCAAGGTTATATGGCATTTGCATCTTCTGATAGCAAATCTAGTGCTACTTACTATAAATACCTCCATCCTTCACTCATTCCAGAGTATATCATCCCACACATATCTGAAACTTGCTCTGTGTTGGGCTTTGTTATAGGTGCTGGATTGACATGGTCCTTGTTCTTATAGCACTAACCTTCCAAAAGGAAGTATTAAAAATAAACAAGAAAAAAAAATAATTTTGAGTAGAGGTAAGTTCTGTGAAGTACATAAGATAAAGTAATGTGGTAGAGTTATGGTGGATGGGGGAGGGTGGTTCTTTAGAGATGGGCCAAGGAAGACCCTTTGGAGGGGGGTGGTGATGTTAGCTGAGACCTGAATGATGAGAAGGAGCCAGTTATGAGACAAGCCAAGAAAGAGCCTTTCCAACAAGGGGAAGAACATGTGCGAAGCCCTGAAATGGGAAAGGACTCAGTGTATTCAAGGATCATAAAGAAGGCTAGAATGGTGGGAGTACAATGAGTAATAGATAAAGTGATGGGAAATGAGGTCACAGAGATAGCATTAGTTTAGATCATATAGAGCTGGTAGATTCTGGCCAAGAGTGGATTTTATTCTAAATGAAATGGGAAGCCAATGAAAGATTTAAAGCCTAGACTGGCAGTTACTTCATCCAGAGTATGATAAAATGGGTCCTCATGATATAGGGGTCCCTTGGTGGTACAAAAGGTTTGCACTCAACTGCTAACCTAAAGGTTAGCAGTTTGAACCCACCCAGCAGTGAGGCAGAAGAAAGCCTTGGCAATCTGCTTTCATAAAGATTACAGCCAAGAAAACCCTATGGAGCAGTTCAACTTTGTAACACATGGGGTGGCCATGAAAAAAGACAGTGGATTTTTAATGATATAGGAGAACTCGATGATTAGGATTTCAGATAATAAAATACTTGTAATTTGGAAAATGAAGTCTAGTGGGATAAGAGCTCTAGAATCAGTTTGAATTTATGATCATTTTCCCTGGAGAAGTATATGTGCTTTTATAAACTATGATTATGGTTTCAAGCCACCATGTGTCTGTCAGTTGTCGTCCTGTGGTGCCTTGTGTGTTGCTGTGATACTGGAAGGTATGCCACTGGTATTTCAAATACCAGAAGGGTCACTCTTGGTGGGCAGGTTTCAGTGGAGCTTCCATACTAAGACAGACTAGGAAGAAGGACCTGGCAGTCTAATCTACTTCTGAAAAAATTAGCTAGGGAAAACGTTATGAATAGCAGTGGAACATTGTCTGACATAGTGCTGGAAAATGAGCCCCTCAAGTTGGAAAGCACTCAAAATATGACTAGGGAAGAGCTGCCTCCTCAAAGTAGAGTCAACCTTAATGACTTGGATGGAGTCAAACTTTCAGGACTTTCATTTGCTGATGTGGCACAACTCAAAATGAGAAGAAACAGCTGCAAACATCCATTAATAATCGGAACATGGAATGTATGAATCTAGGAAAATTGGAAGCTGTCAAAAGGAAAATGGAGTGCATAAATATCGATATCCTAGGCATTAGTAAGCTGAAATGGACTGGTATTGGCCATTTTGAATCAGACAGTCATATGGTCTACTATACAGAAAGACAAATTGAAGAGGAATGACGTCACATTTCAGCAACCAGAACATTTTGAGATCTTTCCTGAAGTACAGTGCAGTCAGAGATAGGATAATATCCATACACCTACAAGGAAGACCAGTTAATACGACTATTATTCAAATTTACGCACCAACCGTGAAGGCCAAAGATGAAGAAATTGAAGATTTTTACCAACTTCTGCAGTCTGAAATTGATCAAACATGCAATCAAGATGCATTGATAATTACTGGTGATTGGAATGGGAAAGTTGAGACAAAGAAGAAGGATCAATAGTTGGAAAATATGACCTTGGTGATGGAAACGATGCCAGAGATCGCATGATAGAAGTTTTCAAGACCGATGACTTCTTCAATGCAAATACCTTTTTTCAACAACATAAACAGTGACTATACACATGGACCTCACCAGGTGGAATACACAGGAGTCAAATCGACTACATCTGTGGAAAGAGACAATGAAGAAGTCAGAACAAGGCAAGAGGCCAGCTGCGGAACAGACCATCAATTGCTCATATGCAGATTTAAGTTGAAGCTGAAGAAAATTAGAGCAAGTCCACGAGAGCCAAAATAAGACCGTGAGCATATCCCATCTAAATTTAGAGACCATCTCAGACTGAAGACCAGATGAGTTGGAGAATGACATCAAGGACATTATACATGAAGAAAGCAAGAGGTCATTAAAAAAAGACAGGAAAGAAAGAAAAGGTCAAAATGGATGTCAGAAGACACTCTGAAACTTGCTTTTGAATGTACAGTAGCTAAAGGGAAAGGAAGAAATGATGAAGTAAAAAAAGCTGCCAACAGAAGATTTCAAAGTGGGGCTCAAGAGGACAAAGTAAAGTATTACAATGAAACGTCCAAAGACCTGGAGTTAGAAAACCGAAAGGGTAGAACATGCTTGGCATTTCTCACACTGAAAGAACTGAAGAAAAAATTCAGGCCTCAAGTTGCAATACTGAAGGATTCTATGGGAAAATATTGAGCAATGCAGGAAGCCATTAAAAGAAGATGGAAGGAATACACAGAGTCACTGTACCAAAAAGAATTGGTCGACGTTCAGCCATTTCAAGAGGTGTCATATGAGGAAGAACCAATGGTACTAAAAGAAGAAGTCCAAGCTGCACTGAAGGCACTGGAAAAACAAAGCTCCAGGAATTGATGGAATACCAATTGAGATGTTTCAAAGAATGAATGCAGGGCTAGAGGTGCTTACTTGTCTATCCAAGAATTTAGAGGACAGCTACCCAGCCAGTTGACTGAAACAGATCCATATTTGTGCCCATTCCAAGGAAAGGTGATCCTATGGAACATGGAAATTTTCAAACAATATAATCAATATCACACACAAGTAAAATTATGCTAAAAATCATTCAAAAGTTGTTGCAGCAGTACATCAACAGAGAACTGCCAGAAATTCAAGCCAGATTCAGAAGAGGATGTGGAAAGAGGTACATCATTGCTGATGTCAGATGGATCTTGGCTGAAAGCACAGAATACCAGAAAGATGTTTACCTGTGTTTTATTGACTAGGCAAAAGCATTTGACTGTGTGGATCACAACAAATTATGGATAACATTGAGAAGAATGAGAATCCCAGAACACTTAATTGTGCTCATGCAGAACCCATACATAGAACAAGAGACAGTCCTTTGAACAGAACAAAAGGATACTGTGTTATTTAAAATCAGGAAAAGTGTGTGTCAGGGTTGTGTCCTTTCATCATACTTATTCAGTCTGTGTGCTGAGCAAATAATCTGAGAAACTGGACTATATGAAGAAGAATGGGGCATCAAGATTGGAGAAAGACTCATTAACAACCTGCTGTATGCAGATAACACAACCTTGCTTGCTGATAGTGAAGAGGACTTGAAGCACTTAGTGATGAAGATCAGAGACTGTAGCCTTCAGTATGGATTACACCTGAACATAAAGAAAACAGAAATCCTCACAACTGGACCACTAAGCAACATCATGATAAACGGAGAAAAGGTGGAAGTTGTGAAGGATTTCATTTTACTTGGATCCACAATCACCCATGGAAGCAGCCATCAAGAAATCAAAGGACATATTGCATTGGACAAATTTCCTGCAAAAGACCTCTTTAAAGTGTTAACAAGCAAAGATGTCACTTTGAGGACTAAGGTGTGCCTGACCCAAGCCATGGTATTTTCAGTTGCCTCCTATGCATGCGAAAGCTGGACAATGCATAAGGAAGACTGAAGAAGAATTGACGCCTTTGAATTATGGTGTTGACAAAGAATATTAAATATACCATGGACTGCCAGAAGAACAAACAAATCAGACTTGGAAGAGGTACAGCTGAAGTGCTCCTTGGAAGCAAGAATGGCAAGACTTGGTCTCGCTTATTTTGAACATGTTATCAGGAGGAATCAGTTCCTAGATTGATTTGTGGTTTCATTTTTGTAATTAAGTCCTTAATCCATTTTGGAATTTTTTTTGGCATGAGTTTTGAGACAATGAGCTAAGCTTCATTTTTCCTAAAATTCTTAGCCAGATTTCTCAATATTATTTGAGAAATATTTCAATCCAATATTTGGATTTTAATCCAAATATTTTAATCCAATATTTTTCCACTGACTTGAGATGCCACCTCTCTGTTATTAAATTTTTATTTATGTTGTGGGTCTATTTCTGGACTTTCTATTCTATTCTGTAAATCTGGCTGCAAAGTTAGCTTTTATTTCTTGCATTAAATTTTTATACTTACGTTGGAACTATTTCTGGGCTTTCTATTCTATTCCATAAATATGGATGCAAATTCTAGCAGAAATGCCCTTTTTAAAAAAAAAAAAATCTGATAACTTTCTAATAGATTTTAATGTTTGGTAGGTCACGTCCTCCTCTTTGCACCTTTTTATTGTTTAGTGATTTGCTAACTTTTTTCTCATATTTTTCAAATAAAATTTACTATCATTTCTCAAGTTTCAAAAATACCCTGTTGAAATTTTTTTGATTGTATTAAATTTATACATTCTTTTGGACAAAATTGACATCTTCCTAACTATTTTTCTAAAATAAATCTGGTCTTATCAATTTTCTCCTTGAAAACCTGGTAAAAGGAGTCATGTTACGTGGCATGGCATTTAACACTTTCCGTATTTTGACCCCTGCATACCTTCCCTCGGAGCCCTGGTAGCGCAGTGGTTAAGAGTTACAGCTGCTAACCAAAGGTTGGCAGTTCGAATCCCCCAACTGCTCCTTGGGAACCCTATGGGGCAGTTCTGCTCTGTCCTGTAGGGTTGCTATGAGTCAGAATTGACTTGATGGCAACATTCAGAAATTTAGAAAATAAGATGACTCCCTTGAAGGACAATGTTATTAGTTGCCTTCAAGTCGATCCCGACTCATGGCAACCCCATGTGTACAGAGTAGAAATGTGCTCCTTGGGATTTTCAAGGTAATGACTTTTCAGAAGCAGATTGCCAGGCCTGTTTTCCGAGACTCCTCTGGGTGGTTTCAAACCGCCGACCTTTTAGCTAGTAGTCAATGCTTAATAGTTTGCACCACCCAGGGAGCCATTAGATTAAGATACCTCAAAGCATATAGAGTCATAATTTGTATCTCAAAGTTAGGGGCTTCCTAAACTAGGGAGATTAGAGGAGAATGTATTGAAGATGTGATGTGGAGATCTGTATTCACCTCGTTTGCCATGGTAGCCTGGAGCCAGGAGCTCCTAAGCCTGATTGCATTTTGGCCTGTGAATCCATCCAGTGGAAGAACATCAGCTGTAACCTACAAGCGTTCCAAGAATATGTGCATGACCAAGGCTATCTTTCTTTTAAGTCTTGGGAAAATTGTGACTTTGTAAAATTTGGCTCCTGCCTCTTGATATTGAAGAAGCAAATTCCACTAACTGTAAAATAAACAATTTGGCTGCTTTGCATTTAGCCTGCAGCATAATCTCCAAACTTTGGCCCAAGTGAAAGTTGCTGTTGGCACTTTTCTTTCCTCCTCACCCTTCCTTGTTCTCAGTGTGTTTCCCCATTCTTTGCCATGTACAAATCTGGTGGTGGAGATCTGGGTCAGTGATAGTGGGCAGGAGAGAAGGAAATGAGAGGGAACGGGGAGAAATATTAAGAAAGCTGACTTGGTAATGTTGAAACTTGCCCAGAGACGACTTAACTGTCTTTTGGGACATATGAGTCAGTGAAAACAAAGGAAACCCTCAATGAGATGGATAGACACAATAGCCGCAACGAGGGACTCAAACATATTAAAGATCATGAAGATAGCGCAGGACCTGGCAGACGTTTAGCTCTTGTATACATAAGGCTGTCATGAGTCAGAGCCTACTTGAGGCAACTAACAACCACAACCACGACAATTCAAATGTAAACACACTTGTAGGATGTAGACTATCTTGGTTTTTTCAGACACCTATATAGGATCCTTGGACGCTCACAGTGTGCTTGTTTATATAAACCATGTTAGGTAGAAAATCATATAAAAGTTCAGTCACAATATTTGCGAATTGGATTTCATGGTTATGTTGCTAAAGTTGGGATTTAAATCCAACTCCCTCATTACTTGTAACACTGGCAGAAGAGTGATTGCGTGGATCTTCGAATTGTAGGAGCCCTGGTGGCGCAGTGGTTGAGCCCAGCTGCTAACCAAAAGGTCAGCAGTACAAATCCACCAGCTGCTCCTTGGAAACCCTATGGGGCAGTTCTACTCTATCCTATAGGGTTGCTAGGAGTTGGAATCGACTCGACGGCAACGGATTTTCGAACTCCAGAGATTTTGATTGGGGTCAATGATGTCAAGTTTGCCTCCAAACAAGCTGATTAGAGAAATACCGAAATATGTACAATAAACTAGCTTGTGTTTCTTCTACCTTTATTTCTTTGCCCCATCTTTCATAAAGTTGATAGTGAGCAAATAAAGTCATGGAAAGATGGACAGAACAAAAATAGGAATAGGAGAAGGAAAGGTGCAGTCACTTTATAAACTGGATCACCACCATTGGGTGATCCATATATTGTGGTCCATATAAGTTGAAATTTAATTGCTATTAGGCACAATAATCCCAAAACATTTCTTGATCTTTATTTCCAGTGTATATTGTTTTCTGAATGTCCTTTGAATGTGTGTTTCTGCAAAGAAGATATCCCTGCTTCAAGATCCCTTTAAGATGAAGCAGCAGAACGACTATTAACTGCTGGTGGAATTGACATATTTTTGAGAATGATCTCTCCAAAGTCCAGAGTAGCTATTTCAAACAAATCAAAACACGGTTATAATTTATCAATCATTAAACACAAAAAGTAAGGGAGGAAATACAGAAAGTACATACAGTATGGTTTTTATCCTTAAGAAATGTTAGAAATGTACAATAAGCCTAGTTTTCTCTTTTTAGCACAGAAGCTTAGTCATATAAGGCAGGAAAAAAAAATCAACCAAGCCATTTGGCGCTCTCAAAATCTGACCATGAATTGCAGAGCTTGGGGTTCAAGGACAATAATTGCCCCTACAGCCCTGCCAGGAGTTGAACTGAGCTCGGTTTGAGGCTACAGCAGGTCAGCAGAGGATAGAAGGTAATGAGTTGTCTGGGCAGGAGGGCATTGGCTCACTGGCTGCTCACCTGAGAAACCCTGGTGTAAGGATGAGGACCAAGCCTTGAAAAATAATGAGGTGGATATGACTCATTGATTCAGTCTGAAGCAGGAGAAACAGTGAAAGTTAAGGAAGAAGACCAAAGAATAACTCAAGATGGTGGGAAACTGCCTAGATAAAAAGCTGTCTTTGCAGGGGCAATACTTAGCCAGGGCTGAGAGTTAGAAATGTACATTTATCTGCTATTTGTCCACTTAGCTGAAGGCAATTTCTGAGGCCTCGTATAGTATAACCATGCAGGCACAGACAGGTTAATAAATTATGTTTTTTGCATAGGGAAGAAGCAAAGTTATCAAACATTAAAAACCAAACCAAACCAGTTGCCAGTGACTCATGGTGACCCCATGTGTTGCAGGGTAAAATTGCATTACATAAGGGTTTTCAAGGTGGTGACCTTTCAGAAGCAGATTGCCAGGCCTTTCTTCCAAGACACCTCTGGGTGGGTTTGAAACCACTGACCTTTCCATTAGTAGTCGAGCGCTCAGTCCTTGGCAACAGAGATAACATTATAGAGCCTATATTCGAAAGTAGAGAGAAACTTCTGGTATTTTCCTAAATGAGAGAATATTTCAAATGTACACAAAAGTGGAGAGAAAAATATACTGAACATCATATAACCATCACCCAGCTTCAACAGTTGTCAACATTTTGCCCATCTTGGAAAAACTTCTGTTAGATGAGGGGAGTTGGTATGAGGAGAAGAGACATGGAGGGTGAGACTCATTCTGAGGAGGGGAAGCAGAGGCCTGTGTTGTCGACAGGGCTCCCTGAAGCCCTCCACTGTGACATTATTGTAGCAGTACCTGCTTTACTTCCTAAATGAAAGGTATTAGCTCTATGAATAATCAGGTAATCAAAAAGTAGTTACTGATTTGACTTTTTATTACAGGTTCTTCAGCCACTTACATTTAAAAATTTTTTGATATGTCATTATTTTAAACACACATCGTTATTTTAATTATATCCAATTAAATATACCTGCATCTCCTCTGCATGCATCATTACGTACTTTACTAAAAAGCACTTTGAATCAGATTGCATGCTGACATCCTTTATTACAATTTATGGGCACGTGTCTGCAACAGATTTCTACGTTCTGGAGATTAATGATTGAGAAGTTTGTTTAGACTTTCAGCAAATGTGAAACTTAACCTGAATTTCAGTTTACTTTGATATTTATAATTTTATGGTATTATTTTATTATCCTATCAAAGACCATTTTGTTTTTCTATCTGAGGAGAGAATGGATGCATGACTGGAAGTCACTATGGTTACTAGCAACATTAATGCCCTAGCCCTTAAATTTTCCATCTCATTTGGGTCCCCAAGAAACTGACTGTCCTTTTGAAGCCTGCCAAGTAGTGGTTCAAAAGATTAGCTGAGACTCAGTCTCAATCACATGAAAATAATATTGCTAGGTTACAAGAATGCAAAAAATACAGCCCGTAGTGATTGCTTTTAGATCCTGTTGAAGGATTTTAGGTTCTTTTACCAGTGGATATGTAACTTTTTATGTCTGCTTTTGCATCACTTAGAAGGCATAAGAAATCCTTACTACTAGTGTTTGACACATGATGGAGTAGTGCATAGACCCTTAAGCTAGAATTCAACATACAATACTTGTATTCTTGCCAGCTGTCTGCCATCAGCTGCCTTCTCCCCATACTCTGTGGCCTTTCACAACAAACTGATCCACTTAATAAATTCACAAAGGAAAGACCCAATCTCTGTCAGTTCTTGGAGACAACCAGTTGGTCCAGCTTGATGCTGAGATTTTGACTGATTCTTGTCGTCTAGGTTCTAAATTCTTGGAATGAGTCTATAACTTGAATCCTTACTTCTCCTCCTATATCCGTATCCCCTGGTTTTGGCATATTTCCTTACTTGCTCAATCTTTCCTCTATGGTTTCTGGATTAACTAATCTCCCAGGTCCTGGCATCTCTTGTTTCCTCAAAAAATGATCCTTTGCTCTGTTATCAGCATCTAATCAGACCAGCTCTGTGTCATACCCCATGTAAATGGAAGTTGGTAGTTAGAAATCAACAACCTTGCTTGCTGAAAGTGAAGAGGACTTGAAGCACTTACTGATGAAGATCAAAGACTACAGCTTTCAGTATGGTTTACACTTCAATATTAAAGAAAAAAAAAAAAAACCTCACAACTGGACCAATAAGCAACATCATGATAAATGGAGAAAATATTGATGTTGTCAAGGATTTCCTTTTACTTGCATCCACAATCAACGACCATGGAAGCAGCAGTCAAGAAATCATTTGCATTGGGCAAATCTGCAAAAGACCTCTTTAAAGTGTTCAAAAGCAAAGATGTCACTTTGAGGACTAAGGTGCGCCTCACCCAAGCCATGGTATTTTCAGTTGCCTACTTTCAGTTTCAGTTGCAAAAGCTGGACAATGAATAAGGAAGCCTGAAGAATTGATGCCTTTGAATTATGGTGTTGGAAAAGAATATTGAATATACCATGGACTGCTAGAAGAATGAACAAATCTGTCTTCAAGAAGTACAGCTAGAATGCTCCTTAGAAGAGAGGATGACGAGACTTCATCTTACGTACTTAATCTTAAGTACTCCAGTCCCTAGAGAAGGATATCATGCTTGTTAAAGTAGAGGGTCAGCAAAAAAAAGGAAGACTCTCAGTGAGATGTATTGACACAGTGACTACAATGGGCTCAAACATAGCAACAATTATGAGGATGGAACAGGATGAAGCAGTGTTTCGTTCTGTTGTACATAGGGTTGCTATGAGTTGGAACCGACTCAACACATAGACTATATTTCATATATCTGTAAACATATTCGTCTAATAGAGAATTTACATTACTTTTAAACATCTATGAAACATTTACAAAATTTGATCCTGTATTAGGCCACCAGGAAAACCTCCATAAATTTCAAAGAGCAGACATCTTTGAGTCCTTTTTTTGTGAGCAAAATATAGTGATATTAAATAGTAACTACAAAAGGAGAATCCTCCAGCTGTAATCTATCCAATGGAAAAAAAAGAAACATGTTTCTAGATAACTCTTGAGTTAAAAAGGAAATAAAAACAAAAACTATTAACCACTTATAACAATAATGAAAGAACTATCCATCAACCCTTGTTGATTATAAATAAAGGAGCACTTTGAGGAAATTTTATAACCTCCGTTCACTTATTGGAGCCCTGGTGGTGCAGTGGTTAAGAGCTCAGGCTGCTTGCTAACCAAAAGGTCAGCAGTTGGAATCCACTAGCTGCTCTTTGGAAACCCTATGGGGCAGTTCTACTTGGTCCTGTTGTTGTTAGGTGCTGTCTGGTGGGTTCTGACTCATAGTGACCCCATGTACAACAGAACGAAACACTGCCCGGTCCTGCGCCATCCTCACAATCGTTATGCTTAAGCCCATCGTTGTAGCCACTGCGTAAATCCGTCTCTTTGAGGGTCTTCCTGTTTTTCGCTGACCCTCTACTTTACCAAGCATGATGTCCTTCTGCAGGGACTGGTCCCTCCTGATAACACGTCCAAAGTATGTGAGACGTAGTCTCACCATTCTTGCTTCTAAGGAGCATTCTGGTCTTACTTCTTCCAAGACAGATTTGTTCGTTCTTTGGCCGTCCACAGTATATTCAATGTTCTTCTCCAACACCACAATTCAAAGACATCAAGTCGTCTTCGATTTTCCTTATTTGTCTAGCTTTCACATGCATATAAGTCGATTGAAAACACCATGGCTTGGGTCAGACACACTTTAGTCTTCAAGGTGACATCTTTGCTTTTCAACACTTTAAAGAGATCTTTTGCAGCAAGATTTGCCCAGTGCATTTTTGATTTCTTGACTGCTACTTCCATGGGTGTTGATTGTCGATCCAAGTAGAATTAAATCCTTGACAATTTCAATATTTTCTCCATTTATCACGATGTTGCTTATTGGTCCAGTTGTGAGGATTTTTGTTTTCTTTATGTTTAGGTGTAATCCATATTGAAGGCTGTGGTCTTTGATCTTCATCAGTAAGTGCTTCAAGTCCTCTTCACTCTCAGCAAGCAAGGTTGTGTTATCTGCATAATGCAGGTTGTTAATGAGTCTTCCTCTAATCCTGAAGCCCCTTCTTGGATTATTTGCTCAGCATACAGATTGAATAGGTATGGTGAAAGGATACAACCCTGACAGACACTTTTCCTGACTTGAAATCATGCAGTATCCCCTTGTTCTGTTCAAACGACTGCCTCTTGATCCATGCACAGATTCCTCATGAGCATAATTAAATGTTCCAGAATTCCCGTTCTCAGAAGTGTTATCCATAATTTGTTATGATGAAACTGGACCAATGGGTCCACACCCATTGTGCAAGAAGCCAATCTATCAGACGCTGTTTTTGAGAGGAACAAAGAGTTTATTTCGCAGGCTAGCAAGCAGAGACTCAGAGGTATCATCCTCAGATTGAGTTCCTCGATTTGAGGAAGGATTTGTATTTTATAGGCTTGGGGAATTATACATATTCATATAGGGATGAGGAAGGCAGGTGGGCAGCATCAGGAAGTTCTCCATATTCATAGTTTTTATTGATTATTCATTACAGGGTGGGGCTAAGATTTGGCACAGAATCGGCCCACGGACTCGTTTCTTTTGCAGCGGGCTCGGGTACTGCAGATGCCATATGTCTGGTGATTTTGGTTCTTTGATGTGAGTCTTTTTGTTCCTTGGCATAAGTTCTCTTGTGTTATTGAGCATGCGTGGTACCCCGGGATCGTCTGTCGGTCATCTTTTTCTGTTCTGGGCATGTCTGACCACTCTGAGCCTGTTAGATCTGGATCTGTCCGGCGCTCTCCAGAGAGCCTGCAAAACAACTTAGAGATGGGGAGGTGACTGGGAGTGGCCTGATAACTGGTGGAGTGCTAATTAATTAGGTGTCATCTGCCTTTAGGGTCCCCTAACAACAAACCACACAGTCGAATGCCTTAGCATAGTCAATAAAACACAGGTAAACATCTTTCTGGTATTCTCTGCTTTCAGCCAGGATCCACCTGACATCAGCAATGATATCCCTGGTTCCGAGTCCTCTTCTAAATCCGGCTTGAATTTCTGACAACTCCCTATTGATGCACTGCTGCAGCCACTTTTGAATGATCTTGAGCAGAGTTTTACTTGTGCGTAATATTAATGATACTGTTCGATAATTTCTGGATTCAGTTGGATCACCATTCTTTGGAATGGGCACAAATATGATCTCTTCCAGTTGGTTGGCCAGGCAACTGTCTTCCAAGTTTCTTGGCATAGACAAGTGAGTGCTTCAGTGCTGCATCTGTTTGTTGGAACATCTCAATTGGTATTCCATCAATTCCTGGAGCCTTGTTTTTTACCAGTGCCTTCAGTGCATCTTGGACTTCTTCCTTCAGTACCATCGGTTCCTGATCATATGCTACCTCCTGAAATGGTTGAACGTCGACCAGTTCTTTTTGGTATAGTGACTCTGTGTATTCCTTCCATCTTCTTTTGATGCTTCATTGGTCCTATAGGGTCGCAATGAGTCGGAGTTGACTCAACAGCAACAGGCTTGGTTTTTTTGGTTGGTTCGCTTATTAGAAAATAAGTAGTTAAAATACAAACAAAAGAACACCCAATAATCTAGAAAAGAAGTAGCAAAATAAACGCAAAGAAAGTTGTTGTTAGTTGCTGTTGAGTAAGTTCCGACTCATGGCAACCCCGTGTGTGCGGAATAGAACTCTGCTGCATAGGGTGTCTAAGACTGTGACCTTTAGGAAGCAGATTGTGGAGCCTGTCTTCTGATGCACCTCTAGGTAGATTCGAACCACCAACCTTTCAGCAAGTAGTCAAGCAATTAACTGTTTGTGCCACCCAGGGACTCCTCCCAAAGAAAGTATAGGAATGGAAATAATAAACCAAATTAATAACCTAGAAAACAGAAAAAAAAAAAAAACCCAAATGATGGATTTTCTCAATATGACTCAAAGGTACTTCTTTAAAGAGATGTATGAAGTAGGCAAACCTTTGGCAAGTCTGATCAGGACAAAAGATAAAGATGCAAATACACTTAGAAACAAGGGAGAGGACTTAACTACAAGTTTGGAGGAAATTGAAAAAGAAATTTTGAGCATTGTGTATTTGACCTTAAAATAACAATTCAAAATCTTTTTAAAAAGGGACATTTCTCATAAAGTATAAATTGCCAATATTATCTCAAGAAATGATAGAAAACCTAAAGAGAACAATACTAATCATAGAATAAAAAAATCTGCCCCCCCAAAAGAGACAAGACCTTGACAATTTTATGAGTTTTAAACCTTCAAACATTTAAGAACCAGTTAATCCCTACTGTAAATACAGTGATGGGAACCATCCCAACTCATTCTACATAGTTGGAATACCAAAACTGAACACATACAAAATGACAACTGTAGACCAATCTGTCTTATGAACATAAATAGAAAACTTCAAGTAAAATATTATCAAAATGAAATCATTATTACCAAATAGTGTTAATCCTGGGAATGCAACAGTGGTTGAACCCTAGGAAATCAATTTATTACACTACCATTAAAAACTTAAAAGAGGAAAAACAATTCATTCCTATTTTATTCATCATTTGTTCACACCAATGTGCTAAAAATATTTGATATAAGTCGACACCTATTTGTGATTTAAAATTGTATAAAATAATAAAAAAAAATGACTTCTAAGATTGTCATAGAAGGAAACTTCATTAATTTGGTAAAGGATATCTACCAGAAATCTGAAGCAGATACAAAATTTTATGATAAAATAGAAGACACATACTATTAAAAGCATAAATCAGGCAGAAGGCTTGCTATCACTGCCATTGTCATTAGCTGCCCGCCAGTTGGCCCTTGACCATGATGACCCCGTGCACAACAGGATAGGACGGTTGTGATCCATGAAGTTTTCATTGGCTGATTTCTTTGGAAGTAGATCATCAGGCCTTTCTTCCTTACTATCACTACTATTACTCAAAATTATAATGGAGATCCTAGCTAAAGCTTTAAGATAGTAAGTAAAATACTGGGAAGAAAAAGACAAAATGTTTTGTTACTTATACCAAATCCAAGTGAATCAACTGAAAAGAAAATTAAAACTTTTAAGAGTATTTAGTAAGAATTACAACATCAACTTGTAAAAAAATTAACAGTAAGTAATGAGAAAATATCATAAAGACATCTTATGCACAGAAACAAAAAAAAGTACAACAAAATATGCACACCTTTATGAATATAAATATACAATTTAAGTGATGGTCATAAAAACTATCTAAAAGTTAAGAGAAATACTGGGTCTCCAGTTTGGGAACACTTAATATTTAAAAGATGACAGCTCTCCCCACTTAATCTATAAATTCTATCCATCCCCAATTATAATTCTGTACAAAAAATTTTAATGTAATTAGATATGGTCTTAAAATTTATCTTGAGGATAAAATGTTGGTGGGCGTTACATTTGTATTGGTTTTATTGTTGTTCTTTACACCTGAGACATTTTAAAATTTGAGAAAATGTGCAGTTGTTGTTAGGTGGTGCCTTTGAGTCAATGTCACATAGTGGCCCCATGCAACAGAGTAGAACTGCCCCATAGGGTTTTCTTGGCTGAAGTCTTTATGGAAGCAGAATAGCAGGTCTTTCTCCTACAGTCTCTGGGTAGGTTTGAACCACTAACCTTTAGGTTAGAAACTGAGCGCTTAACCATTGTGCCACCAGGGCTCCTTGCAATAGACTTTTTTTTTAAAAATTTTTTATTGTATTTTAGATGAAGGTTTACAGAACAAATAGTTTCTCATTAAGCAGTCAGTACACATATTGTTTTATAACATTGGTTAAGAACCCCACGACATGTCAACACTCTCCCTTCTCAACCTTGAGGACATTTTTTTGGTGAAAATATACATAGCCAAAGTTACACCATTTTGGATGTTTCTACATGTACAATTCAGTGACATTGATTACATTCTTCCAGCTGTGCTGCTATTCTCTCTAACCTTTTCCAGATTATTCCATCACCATTATCTTGAACTCACTGTCCCCTAGACTTCCCATCAAGCCTTTTGAGTTGCTATTGTCAATTTGATCTCACACAGATAATTATTATTATTATTATTTGTACCTTAGATGAAGGTTTGCAGAACAAATAGTTTCTCATTGAACAGTTAGTACACATATTGCCTTATGATAATGGTTAACAACCCCATGACATGTCAGCACTATCCTTTCTCAACCTTGGGTTCCCTATCACCAGCTTTCCTGTACCCTCCTGCCTTCTAGTCCTTGTCCCTGGACTGCTGTGCCTCATTAGTCCTGTTTTGTT
>NW_004444018.1:1422791-1423625 GCF_000243295.1 Trichechus manatus latirostris
AATCCTGTGTCCTATATTCAGCCTGTGGTCTGATATTGTTTGTTCTCAGATCGAAGGACTTCCTTTAATAAGTCTTGTAAGTTCAGTTTGGTTTTTACGTAGTCCCTTAATTTCTGTTTATCTGGAAATGACCTAATTTCACCATCATATTTGAACAAGAGTTTTGCAGGATATATTATTCTTGGCTGGCGGTTTTTTTCTTTCAGGGTTTTGTATATGTCATCCCATTGTCTTCTTGCCTGCATGGTTTCTGCCGAATAAACTGAGCATAGTCTTATTGTTTCTCCTCTGTATGTGATTTTTTGTTTTTCTCTAGCTGCTCTCAGGATTCTTTGTTTGTCTTTGGTTTTAACGAGTGTGATTATGATATGCCTTGGTGATTTTCTTTCGGGGTCTATCCTATATGGGGTTCATTGAACTTCTTGGATGGTCAGCTTTTCATCTTTCATGATACTGGGGAAGTTTTCTATCAGTAATTCTTCAATGATCCTCACTGTGTTTTCTGTTTTCTCTCCCGTTCTGAAACTCCGATCACTTGCAGATTTTTGCTTTTGATTGTATCCCACATACTTCTCAGAGTTTCTTCATTTTTCTTCGTTCTTTTTTCTGATTTTTCCTCAAGCAGAGTTGTATACAAGTCTTTGCCTTCAATTTTGCCTTTCCTATCTTCCATCATTTCACACCTGCTCTTCAGCCCTTCTATGACACGTTCATTTCTGAAATCTTGTTGTTTATCTTTTGGATTTCTGATTGTTGTTTTTATATGATTTCTAGATGTGAATTTATTTTAGCATTTTGTTCCTGTATTATTTTCTTGAATTCTTCCATTTTTTT
>NW_004444018.1:1423725-1467124 GCF_000243295.1 Trichechus manatus latirostris
CTCTTGGATAATTCTGAATATTAGAGATTTGAATTCCCTATCAGTCAGGTCTAGTGCCTTTTCTTCTGCTGGAAGGTCATCTGGTGTTTTATTTTGGACACCTACTGGAACCATCCTGTCTTGTTTTCGTAAATGTTTTGATATTGTGTGCTGTCTTTGGGGCATTCAGTGTTTATTTTCCTCATTTATTGATTGTAGATTTGTTTGTTTCGTCCTGCTTTTTAGTTTTATTTGGTTATGTCTGAGCAGGTGGGCTGTGCGTTCTTTGTTGTTTGCTCATCTGTGGGCATGATACTTTTCACCTCCTTCTCCAGTGGACAGGGTTAGTCACTCAGGTGTGGTAGAGCAGGGCAGGTCCAACTGAAGGGGAGTTGCTGGGATATGTTTTTTGTGGCATGTACCAGGGCTGACAGTGTGGACTGGGAATCAGTGCAGGGCAGGTTCCAATAGGCCATGCCTGTGTTGCCTGGGAGTGTGATATTCAGCACATGGTGCAGTTCGGCAGGAAGGAGGGGGTAGTCTTTGATGTGTGGAGCTAAGATGGGTATGGGAAAGATGAGAGAGAGGAGAGAGGAACAGGAGCCACAGACATACACACAAACATAAAAGAGTGCTAAGGGAGCTCGCTACTGGAGTGGAGAGATGAGAGATTGGGAAATGGGGAAAAACAAAAAATAAAAAAATAAAGAAAAAGGGTAAAAGAAAATCATGTATAAACTGAGAAAGTAGAAATGAAGAAAGACAAAAAGGGAATGAGAGAGAAGAAAACTGAACAAAGAAATGAAAAAAAAAAAAAAAAAAAAAAAAAAAAAAAAAAAAAAAAAACAAACAAGAAAAAAGAAATGCCCCCAGGGATGTCCCTGTGCATCTGAGCAGAGTAAGGGACTAGCTTCCAAGCCATGCGGTACTGCCCAGCTAGAAGGGGCTCCCAAGCCGAGAAAAGAAAACGAAAAGAAACAAATCAAAACAGAACAAATCAGAGCAAACAAACAAACAAAAAAGCCCTGCGGGTCCCACCAGTGTGGCGGCACAGGCCCGGAAGCAGTTTCACAGTGGAGCGGTGTTTTACAGCCTTTCAGGAAGAAGCAAAGATGGCGCACGGAGCCAGGTATTTGAGAGAAAAGTGGGGGAGGTGGTGAGAGGTAAGGAAGAAATCTAAAGAAGTGGAAAAAAGCAACACCAGCAGCCAACAAATGGCACTTAGGGAGCTGGCCAGTGCAGGCGGGTGGAATGCAAGCAGCACTGGGGGGAAGCTCATGCTTCCCTGTCAATAGACTGTGGCTGCAGGAAGCAGAAGAGGCTAAATGGGGGTGAAGAAGGGTGGGGGTGGGTGGGAAAGCCTATATCATGGGTTACCAGTTGTTCTGTCTCCTGCTGGAAGATCCATGAAGCTACTTTCTCATACCTCTTGTTCACTGATCTCCGATAGGAGTCCAAGATGGCAGATCCATGCTGCGGTAGCTGATAGGGGACCTCTGCATGTATCTCTCCTCGTGCTCTGTTCTCGGTCAGTTTCTTATTCCATTCGGTGCTTAGCTGAGTTCTTTATCTCTTCATTTGATGGTTAGGGTTTCAGGATTGACGTGTGACTCTGTTTGACTTGGTTTTCCTGATCTTTGCTGCGGAGGGACCGCGTCGTGCTTCTGACTGTAGCACCATGTTGCCCGGAAGTCCACAATAGACATTTAAAAACAAAATAATTGCCTTCGAGTTAATTACGACTCATGGTGACCCTGTAAAAGAGAGTAGAACTGCCCTATAGGGTTTCCAAGGCTGCAGATTTTTACAGAAGCAGACAGCCACATCTCTCTCCCACGGAGCAGCTGGTGGGTTCCAACCGCCCTAAGCATGTTTGGGCATTTACTATCCAAAAAGCTGGCATTTCAGATTAGAGAGAGAATTGTGGATTATTTAACAAATCGTGCTAGAAACATTAGCTTTTTATTTGGAAAGAAAATAAAGTAAGTGCCCTATCTCTTAGATACATAAAAAATGAATTCTACATTGATTAATGATTTAAATATAAACATGATTGCATACAGAAATAAAAGTATTAGAAGAAAATCTAGAAAAAGATAAACTCAGGGTGGAAAAGTCTTTTTTAAGTAAGGCATAAAACTCAGGGATTATTAAAAATATATTAACAGATTTTATAACAAAATTTTAAACTTCTATAGGATAAAAGACAACAGTAAAAAAAATTATGACAGAAAGTTTATCATAGTTAGGCATTGTTTACAATATGTAATTCAAAATGGGTTATTATCAATAATAGAGTTCTTAATACTCAATTAATAGTGGTACCACAGTGGTTAAGAGCTTGGCTGCTAACCAAAAAATTGTTAGTTCGAATCCACCAGCCACTCCTTGGAAACCCTACGAAGCATTCTCCACTGTCCAATAGGGTCACTATGAGTCAGAATTAACTCGACGGCAGTCAACAGCACGAGCTTGGTTTACTTTAAAAAACCATAGAAAATGGGCAATTCACAGAAAAATGAATTGAAAAAAATCATTTTTGCCCATCAAATTGGTGAAAATTTAAAAAGTTTGATAATAGCCAGTTTTGGTGAAGGGGTAAGAAACTAGGTACTAATATATACTGTAGTGGAAGTGTAAACTGAGTCTTTTTGATTGCACCTATTAAAATTAAAACTAGACATTTCTTTCAACTCAGGATTTCCAGCATGTGCACAAAGTAACATGCACATGAGTGTTTATGGCATTGTTATAGTAACCCCAAATTGAAAACGACCTAAATCTTAGTCAATAGGAGAATTCATAATAATTTATTGAACATCTATACTCTTGAATGCTAAGTGGCTGTTAAAAAAGGTGAGGTAGACTTCTGTGTACTAATATGAGAGTGGTCTTGAGCATATAATATAGAGAAAAAATAACAATGGTGGTAAAGTGTGACTTAATTTATATGATATATTAAATAAAACTAAACCATGTGTGGCACAGTGGTTAAAGAGCTCGGCTACTAACCAAAAGGTCAGCTTTTGGAATCCACCAGCTACTCCTTGGAAACCCCATAGGGCAGTTTTGCTCTGTCCTGTAGGGTCACTATGAGTTGAAATAGACTCGATGGCAAAAAGTTTGGTTTTGGTTTTTGGGTTATATGTTGGTGGAGGTATGTATGTGTATATGAAGACATGGTGGTTAAATGGTAGAATTCTTGCCTTCCATGCAGGATTCCTGGATACAATTCCTGACCAGTACACCTCCTGTGGAGCCACCACCCATCTGTCAGTGGAAGCTCTTATGTTGCTATGATTTTGAACAGGTTTCAGCAAGTCTTCCGGACTAAGACGGACTAGGAAGAAAGGCCTAGTGATCTACTTCTGAAAATCAGCCAATGAAACCCAATAAATTACAATCCGATCTGTAGCTGATCATAGGGATGACTTAGGACTGGGAAGCATGGGGTCATCATGAGTTGGGGGCTGACTCAACAGCAGCTCACAACAACAATATGTATCTATCCATTGCTATATATGTAAAACCTATAAAAAAGACTAGAAGTGTACACAACAAACTGTAAAGAAGTCATCCCTCTGGAAGTGGGAAAAGTATTGTGGGAGAGAGGAGATGTACTTTCATCACTGATGTTTATACAGATGTCTATATAATTTCAAATGTATTGTTTCTTTTATTATTTATATCTCTAACAGCTTCTATCTCCTTTCATTAATGACTGAAGACCAGACGAGTTGTGGGGTGACATCAAGGACATCATACATGAAGAAAGAAAAAGGTCATTAAAAAGACAAAAAAGAAAGAAAAGACCAAAATGGATGTCAGAAAAGACTCTGAAATTTGCTCTTGAAAGTAGAGAAGCTAAAGCAAATGGAAGAAATTATGAAGTAAAAGTGCTGAACAGAAGATTTCAAAGGGCAGCTCAAGAAGACAAAGTAAAGTGTTATAAAGAAATGTGCAAAAACCTGGAGTTAGAAGACCAAAAAGGAAGACATGCACTCAGCATATTGCACACTGAAATAACTGAAGAAAAAAATTCAAGCCTTGAGTTGCAATATCAAAGGATTCTATGAGCAAAAAATTGAACGACATAGGAAGCATCAAAAGAAGGTGGAAGGAATATGCAGAGTCACTGTACCAAAAAGAATTGGTTGACGTTCAGCCATTTCAGGAGGTAGTATATGAGCAAGAACCAATGGTACTGAAGGAAGAAGTCCAGGTTGTACTGAAGGCATTGGTGAAAAGCAAGGCTTCAGGAATTGACAGAATACCAGTTGAGATGTTTCAACAAACAGATGCAGCATTGGAGGTGCTCACTTGTCCATGCCAACAAATTTGGAAGACATCTACCTGGCAAACCGACTGGAAGAAATCCATATTTGTGTCCATTCCAAAGACAGGTGATCCAACATAATGCGGAAATTATCAAACAGTATCATTAATATCACATACAAGTGAAGTTTTGCTGAAGACAATTCAAAAACGGTTGCCACAGTACATCGACAGGGAACTGCCAGAAATTCAAGCCGGATTCAAAAGAGAACGTGGAACCAAGGATATCACTGCTTATGTCAGATGGATCTTGGCTGAAAGCAAAGAATACCAGAAAGATGTTTACCTGTGTTTTATTGACTATGCAAAGGCATTTGACTGTATGGATCATTACAAGTATGGATAACATTGTGAAGGATGGGAATTCCAAAACACTTAATTGTGCTCATGAGGAACCTATACATAGACCAAGAGGCAGTCAGTCATTCAGACAGAACAAGGGGATACTGTGTGGTTTAAAATCAGGAAAGGTGTGCGTCAGGATTGTATCCTTTCACCATACTTATTCAACCTGTATACTGAGTATATAATCTGAGAAGCTGGACTATATGAAGAAGAATGGGCCATCAGGATTGGAGGAAGACTCATTAACAACCTGCAATATGCAGATGACACAACCTTGCTTGCTGAAAGCGAAGAGAACTTGAAGCACTTACTGATGAAAATCCAAGACTACAGTCTTCAGTATGGATTACACCTCAACGTAAAGAAAAGAAAAGTCCTCACAATTGGACCAATAAGCAACATCATGATAAACGGAGAAAATACTGAAGTTGTCAAGGATTACATTTTATTTGGATCCACAATCAACGACATTGGAAGCAGCAGTCAGAAATTGAACAATGTATTGCATTGGGAAAATGTGCTGGAAAAGACCTCTTCAAAGTATTGAAAAGCAAAGATGTCACTTTGAGGACTGAAGTGCACCTTAACCAAGCTCTGGTATTTTCAGTTGCCTCATATGCATGCGAAAGGTGGACAATAAATAAGGAAGACTGAAGAGAAATTGATGCCTTTGAATTTTGGTGTCAGTGAAGAATATTGAACGTACCATGGTCTGCCAGAAGAATGAACAAATCTGTTTTGGAAGAAATACAGCCAGAATGCTCCTTAGAAGCGAGAATGGCAAGACTTCGTCTCATGTACTTTGGACATGTTATCAGGAGAGACCAGTCCCTGGAGAAGGACATCATACTTGGTAAAGTGGAGGGTCAGCAAAAAAGAGGAAGAACCTCAATGAGATGGATTCACACAGTGGCTGCAATGATCAGCTCAAGCATAGCAACAATTGTGAGGATGGCGCAGGACCAGGCAGTGTTTCAGTCTATTGTCCATGGGGTCTCTATGAGTCAGAATCAACAGCCTAACAACAACAATAACACATCTCCTTTCACGTTCTAGTTATTAAAGAGGAAAAAACCGTGACTCCACTAGCTTATGTATGATACATTTTGTAGATGACATACCGTTACAAAAGAGAAATACAGTATTACATTTTTATTATGTGTTATGCTAATTATCTTTTTCCTCAATAATATTTATTGAGCACCAACATGTGCCTTAAATACTCTATTCTCAGGTGCAGTACCTGAGAGTTAGTATGTTCTCATTCCAGAATTACTCTGTTGATTTGCCTGAAAGGCCATTTGCCCTGTGACAAAGCCTCTTCCTTTGGTGCTTTTGTGGACCTCCCTGTCTACTGAGCAGAAATTCCCTTGCAATGCAGTTCAGGTCAGTGCTGTACTGTGTATGGCAAATGAAAAAGTCACTGAAACCACAAGCTTCACTGAATGTCACATGCAAAGATTCATGTCTGTTTGTTCTTCCATGTTTACAAGATGTGTCATTCACAGAAAGAGGTCAGATCATTTGAAATAACTTGCTCCGCAGCTAACCATTTTGCTTGTTATCAGTGCTTTGTACTCTTTCCTGGAACTGCAGCCAATTTAAACTGACCCAGGGTACAATTTCCAAACCAGTTTCTCTCTTCTCTAAAAGATAGACATGTTACATGCCCATTTCCTATTTTAAGTTATATCCATCTCTGCCCATGAGTCTTAAACTAAATAGTAACTTAACTTCAGATCTTGTCAATTTGAATATAAGCAGCTTCTTAAAAAGCCTTCTCCTTTTCCTTTCTCTGAGGAGAACATCCCTGCCTTAGAGCAGAGGGTGCAACAGAAAGGAGGCTAAACTAAGAATCAGAAGATCTGGATTTGAGACCTGCCTCTTGGGACTTTTGCAAGTTACTTGACTTTTCCTAGGCCTTGCTTGTATCAGCTGTAAAATGGAGATATTGGGGAAAACAGGTGAAAATGGGGCTGAGAGATGGGATATACATAACGAAGGAGAAAGAGCTTTGAAAGCTATAAAGCAACAGACCAGAGTAAGATTTTATACAAGCCCCTTGCTCCCCTTACACACACACACACACACAATCACACACAGCTGCATGCATGCTTTCGATTTTTATTAGCTTCCATTTACATTCCCTTTCAGAGGAGGCATTTGAAGCCATCCTAACACATTTGGAGACAGCTCTGTCTTTTGTCACATGGACCCACTGATCTCTCTGGAACCTGAGGCCTTGGATTTACTTAGTTCTTCCTGTTAGGCAGTACCTGTTTTCTCCCAGAAGTGCAGAAGCACAGCGTGTTCCCTTTTTGTTAACCTAACCTCTGTAAATCAGATTTGAAAGAACAGAGACCCTAGAAAGCCTGCAATATGTAAATATTTAGCCAGGCTGATAGGGATAGTAAGCACTTTCTCTTTTAACACAAAATATGATTTTATTTGCTAAAGCTGTAATCTTGTTTGATAATCCATCAGTTTATTATCAGCTATGTGGTGAGACATAATGCCACAGGGAGATAATCAAGAACCTTCGCCTGACACTGCAGGGTTGATTACGGTGACTGGGAGGAGAGGGAGTCTTCTAGAGAGGATTATGTTAAACATAGCCTTTCTATTTACAGTTGATTTCTTCCAAGCGCTTTAACCATTCAGCTCCCAGGCTAGGAAAGTAGGTCATCTGAAAACCTTCAAAGAAGGGGAGTCTTTTCAGGTATAGAACAACCTAACCAGATAGAGCTCCCTATCCAACCCCATGGTACCATTGTTTCAGGCTCATTGTGTTTCTGAAATGAAGAAAGGCATATGATGGTGCTCCACTGAAGACAATGTTTAAACACCCAAAAAGTTCAAGTTGAAAATAGGACAGAATTCCTTCCATCCTACAGGTAACACCGGGACCCCAGCTCTAAGTATTATTGTTGTTATATGCCGTCAAGTCGATTCCAACTCATAGTGGCCCCATGTGACAGAACAGAACTGCCTCATAAGGTTTCCTAGGCTGTAATCTTACAGGAGCGGGTCACCAGATCTTTTCTTCCACAGAGCGGCTGGTGAGTTTCAACTGCTGACCTTTTGGTTAGGACCCAAGCACTGAACCGTTGTGCCACCAGGGCTCCTTGCTGTAAGTATTACCAATCCAAACCCTTTGCCATTGAGTGGATTCTTACTCATAGTGACCCTATAGAACAGAGTAGAACTGCCCCATAGGGTTTCCAAGGCTGTAAATCTTTACAGAAGCAGACCACCACATCTTTCTCCTGTGGAGTGGCTGGGGGTTTGAACCACTGACCTTTGGGTTAGCAGCCGAGCACTTTAACCACTGCAGCACCAGAGCTCTAAGTATTCGGTGCAATAAACTGGATTAATAAACTAAGAGTTTAATGTAACAGTAATCTGTAGGACTCTCCAGGCTGTAATCTGTGGTTTTTGAATCAGGGAACACATCCATAGGTTATCTTCTGAGAACCTTCTCTTCAGGGCATCAGAAATGCACAACTCCAGGGTGCAACATTCATATATATTACAGTGGGAGTCCCTGGTGATTCAAACAGTTATTGTGCCCGGCTGCTAACCAAGTTTAATGATTTGAGTCCACCAAGATGTGCCTCGGAATAATGGCCTGGTGATCTACTTTCAAAAAATCAGCCTATGGATGACCAGTCTGACTAGGATCACAGTAGAGGGTCCCAAGCACAGTGGGAAAGAAATGTAGAACAAAAATCAAATCCATAAAAAAGACCAGACTTCCTGGTCTTATAGAGACTAGAGGAACCCCCGAGACTATGGCCCTAAGACATTTTTCTAACATGGAATTGAAGCCATTTCCGGAGACCACCTTTCTGCCAAACAATAGACAGGCCTACAAAATAAACAGTAACACCCAAGAAGAATATGCTCCTTAGAACAGTTGATTATATGAGACCGAAAGGGCAAAATCTGCCCAAAGGCAAAGATGAGAAGACAAGAAAGGGTGGGAAAACCAGATAAAGTAACAGGGAGCCCAGGGCGGAAATGGGGAGAGTGCGGACACATTGAGGGGGCTACAGCCAATGTCTTGGAACATTCTGTGTTCAGATTGTTGAACTGACACTGTTTTGCTCTGTAAACCTAAAGCACAATAAAATATCTTTTTTTAAAAAAAACCCTATGGAGCACAGTTCTACTCTGACACCAGTGGGGTCGCCATGAGTCTGAGTTGACTCGAGGGCGACTGGTTGGTTGGTTGGTTGGTTACAACAGGAGTGGTGTGCCCTAGAGTTCAGCACAACAGCCAGTGCTACTTCTGGTCCCTGGTAAAAGCCAAAAAACCAAACATGTTGCCATCGAGTTGATTCTGACTCAGAGCGACCCTATAAGACAGAGTAGAACTGCCCCATAGAGTTTCCAGGGAGTGCCTGGTGGATTCAAACTGCCAACCTTCTGGTTAGCAGACAAGTTCTTAACCATTGTGCCATTAGGGCTCCTCTGGCCTCTGGTAGGAGGCAAAAAAGCGGAGAAACATTTCTCCAACTCTAATTCTTATCTACTCCATCCATCTCTTCCTTAGAATTTATCTTCTTAAGATTATGCACTATACAAAATGTCGTAACCAGCTAATCCTGCAGTCCAGCCACAGGCCTGGGGTTCCTTGATTTCTCTCTAACCACTGCAAATACAGGCTGTGTAGTTGTACAGTACTCTGCAATTATAATGCATTTATTTACGTACATTTTCTCATTTGAGCCTTTCCTGAGATAATCAGAAGAGGCAACTAAGTTTCAGAGAATCTAAGTATCTTGCCTAAGTTTATACAATCAGTGAGTTCTTCGCTTCTTTGGTTCCCTTCCAGTCTTTTTCCTTTCCTTCTTTTCTTTCTCCTTGAGGTGTTGTCTTAAAAATGTGGGCTATGAAGTCAGATGCCTGGGTTTAAATCCTGATTCTGTATGACCTTGGGCAAGTTGCTTATTCTTATCTTAAAATGAGAATAACAATACCCTCTACATCATATAGTTATTGGGAAGATAATGTGAGTTCATACAATGTTGGTTAATATGAGTCTTAGCCATTACTGTTATTATTGGTGATCCCTTCCACACCCCTCTTGTCCCCTCATCAAACATTCATTGTCTTCTCTGTGACAGGCATTGTGGTGGACTGGGGAGACAAGTAAGGGAGGGTCCCTGGTCCACGGGACTGTCTATTGAGGAGATGGACAGGTCATCAGGTAAGTGTAGCTTAAGCAGATGGCCACATTACAGAAGTATGTCCTCGTGTAATCACAGATGAATTGTTGGGTGCCTCTGCTTAGCTGGAGATGCCTCATGGAAGACAGTACCTGGCATCTGAGTTGAACAATGGAAATGAAGAGACGTCTACCAGGCCAGCAGTCAAGGGACCAGTGTTCCCAGCAGAGGAGTCAGCATGCACAAAACCATTACTGTGTGGAAGACCACAGTGGGGGCTTGGGCGTGAGACGTCATCTGTTATAGGGGTATGAGGATGAGTGTCAGGGGATGAAGCTAGAATGGGAAGCAACATCCACATCTTACAAAGCTTGCCCTGTCATCATGCCAGAAGTCCCTGGGTGGTACAAAGGATTCAGTTCGAATCCAGCCGTCAAAACCCTATGGAACACCTGCTCTGACAACGTGGGATCGCCATGAGTTGGAATTGACTTGAAGGCACTGGTTTCATTTTTGGTTTTCTCATCAGGCTAAGGAGGATATTGGGGGAGTTACATTACCACCGCATTTAGGCTCTGCTGGATCTCTCTGGCTGCAGTGTGAGGTAATATGTCAGATGAGACGCTGGTTTGAATTCTAGTCTCATTCCACCTCACCCCTAGGCTTCCTTGACAGTTACAGGGAGGCAGCGATCCGCTAGTAGCAGGAGGGTCCATGAGAACAAGGCATGTGTGAGGGTGTGTGGGGTTAGGAGGCCAGGTGAGTGGGAAGATGGAGGCAGCTAGAGCTAAAAGTTTGCCCGTGGAAGCAGCCCGTACTGCTGTATCAGCATCGGTGGGCTGCTGGCCAGGCTGAAGTTACGGCAGCTAATACAAGTGCAGAAGCATCCAGATAACGGATGAAGCCAGCTCTGGTTTTTTCCTTTTCACCCAGAAGCCATGTCAAGTGTTTCTGACATAATCACATATCTTACTACTGTATTTTGTAAATGAGAGAACAGCCTCCCTTTCGTTCCCCTGCCAGGTAGAAGCACACAGCAGCTCATTGCTGTTGACAGTCAGAGAATGAGATAATTACCTCTCTCCATTTTTAGATTCCTGCTCAAACTCAAGCATTTCAGTGCAGAAAGAGACTCTGCACTGGGAGGAGCAGCCTCGTATTGTGTGGTTCCCATTGGGTCTGGAGGCATGAGGCAGAGGTGTCCTGCCCTGGTTTAACTTGTTTCTGGGTATACCTGCTTGGGCAGGTCACCTCAGCTCTCTGAGATTTGTATATCTTTTTTGTAAAATGAAGATGGTTATATGTAAATGCCCAAGACGGTGAGGATGGATTCAATGAGAATATATATGTATATTCTTGACATTATATATATATATATATATATATATATATATACAATTATACTTTGTAATTGTTAAAGCATTATATACATGCTAGTTCTTAAAAAACCAGAGCAAACCCATTGCTGTCAAGTTGATTCTGACTCACAGCTAGTTCTTAGGGTGAAAAAACCAGTTGCCATCCAGTCAGTCCTAACTCATGGCTGCCCCGGTGTGTCAGATTAGAACTGTGCTCCACAGGGTGTTCAATGGCTATTTTTTAAGAAATAGATTACCGGGCCTTTCTTCCGAGGCACCTCTGGGTAGACTCAAACCTCTAACCTTTTATGTTAACTGTTAGTACGCCTAACTGGAATCAACTCAATGGCCACTGACTGATAGAAAAAGACAAGATGTTTGGATGTTGTCGTTTTCCCACTTGAGATCCTGATACTGACTTGGTGACTGGATAGAAAAGAGTATTTTTTATTCTAATCCCTGTTCTATACTTGTGTTGTGGGCTTGCGCAAGGCATTTGCAAACTTGCTGGTTTTGTAAAATGGGAAGGGGTTGCTCTCTCTCTCTCTCCCCTTCAGCTCCTCTCCTCTCAGATGACGTAGGATTAATTGGATGGCATTCCTGCTGCCTGCCACAAAGATAGAATATATAAAGTATCATCTGGATGGGTTTGGTAAGCACTAGATTCTCTTTCCTCTGCTTTTGACAAACAGAGTGACAGCCCATCGCTGTGTTTAAACAAGTTAATATGTATGTTCCTTGACATAAGGAAGCGCTCTAATCGTGAAATACAGCTTGCATGTCATTTGGTTTTGAGATTTTATTGAGTACTACTAATCTTGACATATTTTGGTTGGCACCGCATTCTTGGTATAGTGGGTTAGCGGTTGAATAGTTGGCAGACTTTTGTGAAACAAAATCCTCGTTTAATGGTTTAGTTTGGCTACATTTTGAAAATATACAAAAAACATAATGCGCTTTTATAGGGTATTTTTTTCTTCATCTTTTGGCTTTGGTTATTTTTTTTTTCCTCAGTGCCCTTTCTCTCTTTCTTTCTCTCTCTCTCTCAGTCTCTCTCTCTTTTATTCTTCCAGTTGTAGCAGCCTATAAGGAAAACTCCAAAGAAAGAAAAGCTCGTGAATGGACTGAAGCTGCAGACACAAGAATCCTTTTTGTACAGCTCCATGTCAAGACTGTGTTTACACGCTGGCCTAATGGCTTGAACCTTTGCGTGTGAGTGCAGGGAATTGGAACATCTGAAGGCCACCACGCAGACGAATGACAGGTCTGCAGCTCCCCAGGAAAAGCACCTGGACTAAATGTGCAACAAGACTTAGTCAACACCAGCCCCTGAAGTCACTGAACTCGATGACATCATGCCCAGGCGGGAAAAGTAAACAGGCCTTTGGCTCGGGCCCTTCTCCCCTCCTTTCCTTTTCCCCTGCCTCTCGGTGTTCCTAGCCCAGGAACAATATTTAGAAAGCTGAGCTGGGTACAGGCAGCCCGCTCAATTACTTTGGCTGGAACCCTCCTGAGTACATTTTGCTATCTCTTTGTGATGTAAACAGGGGCACTCGCAGTTGGCAGGGGAGGCGCTCTTTCTGTTTTAATTATGCAAGGCATAATTATAGTTCCAGGGTCTGGAAACAGCTCAGAGTCCTTTGGAGAACTTCACAGGGATTTTTCTGTTATGACATAGTTTATCTGAAAAGAAAAAAAAAAAGTAAGGCAAAAGGCATTTCTAAGGAGGAAATAATAACACTATTCATTCTGACGTTCCATTCCATAGTGAGGAGATCACACAATCAGAGTGGTCTTTTTTGGGGGTCTGTAAATGTTGGGCTCAAAAGATTTAAAAAAAACCAGTTGCCTTTGAGTGGATTCCATGTGTTTCAAAATAGAACGGTGCTCCATAGGGTTTTCATGGCTGTGACCTTTTAGAAGTAGATCAGCAAGCCTTTCTTCTGAGGCATCTCTGGGTGGACTCAAACCCACAACGTTTTGGTTAGTAGCCAGGTGCTTAACCTTTTGCACCACCCAGGGACTCTCAGAAAAATAGTGGTGGGAAAGTCTGGATAAATACTGATGAATGGATGCGGGTGCAGAAGGATTTAAAGCTAAACGTTTTTACTCAGGAAAGCAACTAATATACCATCTAGCTGTATCTGAGTGAATTTGCAAGTATCCTGGGCCTGAGAGATATGGAAAAAGATCTCACGTAGTCATAGTAATCTGGCCTAAACCTGCATCATAAAATTCCCTCTGCCCCCAGATGTTCAGTAACAGGGCACTTTGTTACTCTGCCCATGTAGCGCGAAATCGCAGACCTGCCAGGGTAATGGAGAGAGCAGTGCCAAAGTTGGGAAGGGAGGGCTGTTTCTCTGTTATGAAATGTGTTTTTATAGATAATTCTGATGTACGGTAGGTATTAAATCGAGCAACTAAAGGATGCTTTATTTTAGATTAGTCTAGAGTGATATTTTCCCCATGGCACTAGTAACCCAACAGCTAGCTTCACAAGCCCATTTCTCCTCCCAGTTTTGCATGGACTCCCAGCTGTCTGTCTCTTCTGGCAGGAGGGTGAGCCACTGCAATCACAATTTCTGCCTTAAAGCGGGGGAAAATCACCTTTACTAACTGTGCTTGTGATACTTGGAAAAGAGAGTTAGGATGCATGTTTGGAAGGGAGGAAGATAGTAAACAAGCTCTGCCTTTGCGATTTAGAGATGTTATTGTTGTCAGTTGCAGTCTAGTCGGCCTTGGCTCAGGGTGACCTAACGTACAACAGAATGAAACATTGCCTGGTCCTGTACCATCTTCAAGATTGTTGGCATGTTTGAGTCTATTGTTGGGGCTATTGTGTAGCGTCTTTTCATCTAGGGGCCCCATCTTCCAGCACTATATTAGACCATATTCTGTTGTGATTCATAGGGTTTTCGGTGGCTAATTTTTGGGAGTAGATCACCAGGCCTTTCTTCCTAGTCTCTCTGGATGCTCCATTGAAACCTGTCCACCCTGGCTGACCCTGCTGGTATTTGAAATACTGGTGGCAAAGGTTCCAGCATCATACCTGTTGCTGTCAAGTAGATTCCTACTCATAGAGACCCTATAGGACAAAGTAGAACTGCCCCCATAGGTCTTCCAAGAAGTGGCTGGTGGATTCGAACTGCCGACATTTTCTTTAGCAGCAATAGCTCTTAACCACTGTGCCACCAGGGTTCCTTCAGTATCATAGCAGCATGCAAACCACAACAGTACAACAAACTGACAGACGGGTGGTAGAATTTAGAGGGAGGCATGTGTATATAGGTGTAGCCTCTGGGTAAAAAAGTGATATTTCAAGAATGGCCTTTTTGTAATTGAGTGATGCTTTAAAATGCCCCTTGATGTGTGTATGCTGGATTGAAATCCAGGGGACATACCAGCTCAGCCTAATGTCTCAGCTCTCTGCCTCGCGCAGGACGCACAACACTTGTTTTTGTGTGCTTCTCACATCAAGGGCTGTCACAGGGACAACAATAAGAGGCTTGTTGTCAAAACCACATGGTTTCCATCACAGTGGGAGAAAAATAAGGTCATTGTGGGCTTGGAGCATTGTTAGGTTTGAGCCTGCCCAAATTATTTTATTCATGTTAAAATTTCAGGAGATGAGAAACATATTGAATAAAAGGACAGGGTTTATTTTATATCTGCCCCTCCCGCTCCCCCTAATATTTTAAATGCCTTCCCGTCTCCCACCCGTTTTATCTGGAGGGCCAGTCCTGTTTGCCATCCCCAGCCCACCCCACTGCTTGGTTTTACTTTATTTTATTTTTCAATTTGTTAAGATGCTGAAATCTGCTTTGTGTGATTTATGAAGGAACTTGAAGCGATTAGTTTCACAGTACATGAAAATTCCTCAGGTTCAGGGGGGATGGCCAATCTGTTACGCTGTTTGCTGTGTGGACTGGATGGGAACATGAGCAGCTCGGAGCCATAAGGAGATTGTGTTGAGTTATTAAACACTTGTGGTGAAGCTGCTTATTGTTAATTCCCCGATGTCCTGCTGAAGCAATAGGATAAGATCAGATCGGATTAGATCAAAGAGCCTGGGAGCCAGCCTTTGGAGCAGATTCATTTAATCAATAAAGAGACCTCCTGAGAGAGGCGGGGAGAATGGGGGAAGTACTGGTAGCACAGGAGATTAAGATGGGGGTCGGGGGCTGGGTTGTGGGAAACCAGCAGCTTATACATATATATTTCCCCCTTATTCTGGACGTGTAATTCCCGAAATGTTTTAGCTACGCTTACTAAGGCATAAATGTTTCTTTAAGATTTCATTACTCCAATACTCCATTATTCCAATAATGCCCTATAAGCCAGGTGGTGATTTAAAAAAAAAAAAAAAAAACCCTTCTATTCCATAAAAGGTATTTCAAAAAAGCAATTTAGGCTTAAGTGATTCCCCAAGAAACATTAATCCCTTATGAGTTAATCTGCAAAATTTCCTATTGTCCCTTTCTGAGGAGAAATAATAGAGAAACACCAAAAGGCCAAAGTCTAGCCCCACCCTCCTCTTTGTTTATTTCCCCCGCCCACCTCCCAACCCCCACCAATAATTATAAAGCATTGTGTATTAAGAGGCATGATGTGGCTCTCTTCGTCCATGATTAATGCTTAAGCCAATGCATATTCATTCATCTCTTCACCCTACCAAACCCCTGCTAAAATAAGGACTTGCCACTGAGGAAGTGACACCCATTATAAAGTTAACCACGGAAAATGAGACAAAAAATGAAGGATGGAGCAAATTAAGGATGTGAGTCCCTCCATGGTTATTGGCCTTAATGGTGTTATAAAAATGATGTCGGCTTTTACCAGGAATAATTTATATTCTGAATTAAATAAGGATATGTATCTATAAATCCATTCTATAAAACTTAATTTTCCGTCTAGATATGCTGATTACTTCAGGCCGGCATACCTTTACTGGTTGTTAATTACTGCAGGACAGTTTAACACTATTTTCCAAATCAGCATGCATGCATAAAATGACTGCACTCCAATTTGACACATTATTAGTAATGATGATTATCATAGATAAATTAGATTGAACAGAAAATAACCTTCATCCTTAGCATGTTTTAGCTCTCAGAATTAATGTGATTTGGTGAACACATATAAATAAAAATCTGATGAGTCCCTGCTGACTCCAGGGCCTGCTGGTGCTGAAGTGTATCAATTTCATGCAGATGATGAATTCCTTAAGCATTCAGTGATAATCATGCTTGATTTGACAAGACTTTCTCATGCTATTTTAGGGCCTTAATTTTCTGTGAAGTTCTGTCAAGTGCTCATCAAGCACCCACTTATCTCCGTATCTTAACCTGGCAGCCAATCACAAGGTTGCCTAACAAAACAGCTACCGAGTGCCAGCCCATTAATATTCACGTCACGTGACTGTCCAAGGAGAGAAACCAATCAATGGCTCATTAACATTCAGGTCACATGACTCCCCAGGAGAGTAAATGAGTTACACAGTAAGACATCAAACAAATTTTCATCTTGAAAGAGTGATTGCTTTTTCTGCTGCTGTGATGTTTGTCAAATTCGCTCTAGCCTTGTCCAATTAAGCTCCATGAGCTGAATTAATAATGAAGAGATGTAAGCACCGAGCCAGCATGAGAGTGGTGAGTGGTGCCACGGAATAAGAACTGCTAAAAAAAAAATTCCTAGAATCATTGAAAAATTACATCTGGATAACTGGAATAATTGCTTTTGCAATCTTGATGCTGTTTGGTAATCTCCAGTGCAAAGTATGAACTGTAGTATGCTGGAACGTGGTACTTCCTTTGGGTTATACTTGAAAGGCAAATGAGATGTTGCATTTAGAATGATTTTTAAGGTATTACACAAATACATGTGACCAGGATTATTGTTTGTGACGGTATTAATGAATTTCATTTGCACACTCAGTTATGTTCTGGGGGCTTTTAGAAATACAATCTCTAAAGATTTTTAAAGTAGCTGTAGAAGAGGACATTATTCTGTATAATTGCATCCTGGGTAGAAGAAAGAACTAAATCAAGTATTTGAGAGAGAATTTGTGTGTGTGCATTTGTGTGTGTGTGTGCTGCTCATTTTATTAACACTCGTTTGTCAAGAAATCAAATACACTGAATTATTTCAAAATGCACATATGAACCCCAAGGAGAATTTTCTGGAAAAGGAATATGCCCTCTTACTGTTAAAGCCAATGGCAGCTTTCTTGTAGTTTCAAGGCAAGTTCTCTTATTCAATCACAAAGTCAATTGCATTTCAGCACAGATGCGCTGCTAAATTCAAGTGACATGTTTAGAACAGAGATCCTATGACTAATAAAGCTTTCATTCCTTCCCTAAAGGGAGTGAGACTTGACTAATGGTTTATTGGAATTATCAAAGAGTGTCAAATCTCACTTAATAAGTTCCAGCATGAAATTAGCTAAATTCCCAAAGGCCTTTCTAGAACAATATAGTCAAATAAAAGGTGTTAGGTACACTGGAAAGAGTGTTAAAACTAGTTACTTGGAAGTGACCAGAAATAAATCTAACTGTAGGTGGGAGGCGATGTTTTGTATACAGTTAATAACCTTTTCAATGGGACTTCTTGGCTTGGTGATTCCCATCCTTGGAGGGAAGTGAGATGTAGAACATAGGGCCGTCGAAGAACCATAAGTCAATTCCCAGCACTGTTAGTCAAGGATGGAAATTGCAAAGAGAGAAGCAATAAATTTAAAAACCCCGGCAAGTAGATAGAGTGGAAGGAGAGATGTGTTGTTCATTTAGGGGAGAACGGAAAGGAGGTGGAAGGGTAATGAACGGTCAAGCGTCCAAACTGGACCATCATAAGTCCAAAGAAAAGGACTCCATGAATTCACAAGAGTCGTCTTCTCAGGCTGAAGTGTCAACAGGGGTGTTATGGAATGAATTGTGTCCCCCCAAAATACGTTTTGGAATCCTAACCCTTATATCTGTGGATGTAATCACATTTGAGAATAGGGTTTTCTTTATGTTAATGAAACCATATCAGTGTAGCGTGTGTCTTAAACCTAACCACTTTTCAGATATAAAAAGAATAGATTAGGCACAGAGATCAGCAAGCACAAATGGGGGAAAGACACCGGGTCAGAGAAGCTGAAACAAGGCTATGTACCCCAGAGCAGACACCCTACAACTGGTGTCCTGAATTCAGACTTCTAGCCTCCTGCTAAACTGTGAGACAATAAATCTCTGTTCTTTAAAGCCACCCACTTGTGGTATTTTTGTTATAGCAGCACTAAGAAACTAGGATGGGTGTATTATAGAAATGGCTATCCCTAGGTGGTGTAAATGAGTAACATACTCACCTGCTAACCGGAAGGTTGGAGGTTTGAGCCCACCCAGAGCTGCCTCAGAAGAAAGGCCTGGCGATCAACTTCCAAAAAATCAATAATTGAAAACGCTATGGAGTACAGTTCTACTCTGATACGTGGGGTGTCCATGAGTCAGAGTCAAGGCGCCAGCAACTATCTTTTTGCTTTGCTATAGAAATTGTTTGTTTGTTTGTTTAAAAAAAAAAAGCCCAAGTAGAGATCCCAACTTCTAAGGCTCAAACTGAATTTCAGATACTTGTGAAAACACAGCTCTGAGTCTGAATGAAAAGACCTGAGGTACCCAAGTTAATGTAAATTTAACTGATTTTCTCCTGAATATTTTTACCCACGACTCACTTTGAGGCAAACTGGCAGCCTCGAGATGTTCTTACATTCAACCCACACGCCATGGAGCCTTTTCCTACAAGCATCCCCACTTCCTGACACTTATGAGCCATGGAATGGAAGCCGGCTCAAAGTTGTCAGTCTCTTTAGAAGGTCATGAATAAAAAAGTATTCCACTTTCTGCATAACTTTACATAATTAATAGTTTTCCATGCAAACTATTGTTTGCCTTAATTGTTGTTTCAACAGTTGTTTTCATTAAATTTTAAAACCCGCTGTGTCTAATCCTTTGAGCTCCACTATTGATAACAAGAACAGCTCTGAAGCTTGTTCTGGAGGAATGGTTCCCTGCCAAGCTGGAAAACTGTCATGAAGTTCCTTGAAAAATAAGGCCTACAGTGGGACTGGTTGTGTAGCTAATCCATTAAGCTTTTCAAAAGAGCCATGCTCTGTACCCTTATGGCTAAATTGACCCAACAACCAATCAATGCCTTTATTTGCTGAGTGGCTGCCCCTGAAGGGTCTTATTGCTGGGTCCAAGTCATAATCAAAGCCTCCATCAGCGGTGGGGCCCCGATGACATAAATGGCCAAACTTTCAACGCGGCTGGCCCCAGTCCAGTCACACCATTTTGAAGATACAAAGAGGCTGTGTTGCACGATGGAATTCATTTTCTTGTTTACTTCCTCCAGAAACAAGAGCATCATCAGCACACTCAGTGCCTCGAATCAGACCGAGGAGTTGTTGACAGAAGCTTGGCGAGGCTTGCCAGCTTTCCACATGAAACGCTGGCTTTCTTCTCGTACACCCCCTACCGTTTGTGTCTCTGCCAATTGTAGCACATCAGAGCGGCCATTGAGATAATGACCGTGAAGCCTCATGATACACTTTGATGAAGTGTAACACTTTTTAAAGGATTTTTGTCTGTGCCAAAATGATCAAGGCAGCTGACTAAAAATCGCCCCATCAAAATCAAGCCTGATGAACAGCAGGCGGAGGCAGGAGCCTCCCTAGAGAAGGTGGGGAAAATTCTGCAGCCAAACTGTCTTGCAGTGTCTGTGTGTACCACAGATTCCCTTTTTAAAAAAGCTGTCTTTGTTTCACACGAATATATGTCAGTTGCTGATGTGTCAGCCTCCAACATTTTTTAATTCTTTTTTTATATCAACCCCCCAAAGATTTAGGGAATGATTACTTTCTGATAGTTCCTTACTGATGACTTAGAAAATAATGTTGTTGTTAATAATCCTGTCTTGGCTGGGAAAAGCATACTGGACACTTCAATGGAATAGCAGAGGCTTCCTGTCAGGCTTTCTAGTTTAGCTGGAATTGAGAGTATGATGCACAAAAGTAGTTCTGAGTCAGAGGAAAACAAAACCAACTTGATAACAACATATATGTGTTGTTAGGTGCCATCGAGTTGGTTCCGACTCACAGCGACCCTATGAACAGCAGAACAAAACACTGCCCGGTCCTGCGCCATTCTGACAATCGTTGTTGCGCTTGAGACCATTGTTGGCAGCCACTGTGTCGGTCCATCTTATTGAGGGTCTTCCTTTTTTTCACTGACCCTCTACTTTACCAACAATGACGTCCTTCTCCAGGGACCGATCCTTCCTGATAACATGTCCAAAGTATGTGAGATGTAGTCTCACCATCCTTGCTTCTAAGGAGCATTCTGGTTGTCCTTCTTCCAAGACAGACATAAATGGAAACTGTAAACTAGTTTGGGAGAAAAATCGTGTTTAATTTACTGCCCTGTTCATCATGGCTATCATTTATTGAGTACCTACTGTTGCTCATGAATAGTACTAGGTGATTTAGGTATTCACATAGAGTCCCTGATGCTTGCACAGCCCCATTTTAATAAGTGAGGAAAATCAAACCAGTTGTCGTCGAGTTAATTCCAATACCTGGCCACCCCATGTGTGTCAGAGTAGAACTGTCCTCCATAGGGTTGTCAATGGCTGATATTTAGGAAATACATTACCGGGCCTTTCTTTCAAGGCTCCTCTGGGTGGACTTGAACCTCCAACCTTTCAGTTAGTAGCAGAGTGAGTTACCCATTTGCATCACCCACGGACTCCACAGGTGAGGAAAACCAAAAAAATCAAACCCATTGCCGTTGAGTCGATTTCCACACATAGTGACTGTATAGGACAGAGTGGTAGAACCCCCGTGTAGGGTTTCCAGGGAGCGGCTGTTGGATTCAAACTGCCGACCTTCTGTTAGCAGACGAGCTCTTAAACAAGGCCCAAATACAGAACCTGAGGCTTAGAGATGATACATAACTTGGTGAAGCCCAAGGAGATGAAAAGTGAGGAAGGCAGGGCTCTAACCTGTGTGCTTGCTTACAAGATGTGTTCTCTTTCTCTCTGTGGTTCACTGCTGCCATTGTCCACTGATACAGCTTATTAAATGGTGCTCAGTGGGAGAAGAGAAAACAATCTGTGGTTGAATTGGTAAAGGCAATGAATGAAAAGGATTTGCTGTTCGCCATTCTTCCCTCAGTTTTTTTCAAGGAGGACGTTAGCTACGTGGCATCACCTCATAAAAGTTAACACAGTTATGCTCAGAAACGGGGTACAAGTGTGTGAGAAGCTGCAGTGAGGTTTTAGATAACCTCTGTTCCTCTGTAGTTTACTTTCTGACTCAAGGTTAAAGCTCTTGATGGGTCTGCCCCTTGGGAGGAAGTGTGGGTTGTGAGCTCTGGGACTTCTCAGAATGTCATAATTAAAGAGACACCTGTGCTTGAGTAAGTCTGTACAGAAACCGCAAGTGACAAGACGGTAACAGTTTAGTTGCCTTTAGAGTCTGCTTTTGGGAGCAGGAATATGTTTCAGAGTGGGGCGATGAATTGGAGAAACGGCAAGGGTAAAGGAAGTCAGGGTTAGGGGCATAATGCTGAAAACAGTTGCATATTATGTGCAAATGAGATTTCCGTGGCTGCTTTTAAACGTCTTCATACGGTTCCCTAACTGCAGTCAAATAAAAGGTAGGAAAAGCTCAGACAACAGAACAAAGGCACCGAGCTAATTTTGTGCACACATTTCAGGAATAAACTGCAGGGTTTCACTACCCTCTTTCCAAAGAACGTGTAGTTCAGGAGTCAAAATGGATTAATCCCAGTTTGCACATCTTTTTTTCTTTTTTTTTTTTTTTTACTAATTCTTTGGGCTTTGAAAAAGAACAGCACCCCAAATCCAAGTTTTGCAGAGAAGTTCAGGAAACCAGATTTGTACCCTGGAGGTGTTGTAAAAGGAAAAGAACAATGGAGACTAAAAGGTGGGGGAAGTGTGGTGAAGGCTTCTCATCCCGTGGATGTGGACGTGTGTGTATCTGTTTGCACAAGGAAATTTGAATAAATGGACCTAGAAGTGTTCTGGGAGTTTTTTCAGCCTCCCTTCTGCACCAAAGTGTAGACATGTGCATTTTGTAGAGAGTGAGTATTCTACTGGGAGAGTTGATCGCCAACTCATTAGCTCATTTCAAATAGAAAGCACTCAGATGCCAAAGGAAAGGGCTTTAGTGTATTTCTTTCAGGAGCCCTTGTGTGAGGAAACCACAAAGATCCATCTGATTTTAAAGAAAGCGCTATCTGTTTGAACCCCTCCCCCAGCCTGGCTTTCCTCATTTGTAAAATGATGGGTTTAGACTCTTCAAATCCCTCCCAGGACCAGAAGTTTACAGTTGTGGGAGTCATTAAGTACAGACTTTCATTTCCAGTGACTAGAAGGGTAAGGAAACGAATTGAATAAATCCACATTGACAAATAAAAAGATCTGTTACTTCCCAAATGTGCGCTAGTTGCCATACTTTTGCTCAAGCCAGTGGTTCTCAAACTGTGGACCAAGGGCAAGAGCACCATCTGAAATGCAAATTCTCAGGCCCCACCCTAGACCTACTGAATTAGAACCTCTAGGGGTGGGGCCCAGCCGTCTGTGTTTTAAGAAGTCCTCCTGGTGATTCTGATGCATGATCAAGTTCCAGAACTGCTTGCTCAAGCTGTCCTTGACTGCCTGAAATGCCCTTTTTTGAGGTCTGTTTGAGACCCAGAGCCCCGGTGGTGCAGTGGTTAAGAGCTATGGCTGTTAACCTAAAGGTTGGCAATTCAAATTCACCGGCCGCTCCTTGGAAACCCTATGGGGTAGTTTTGTTCTGTCCTATAGGGTCACTATGAGTCGGAATCGACTCGATGGCGACGGGTATTTGAGACTCACCTCAAATTTTGCTTTCTTTAAGAAGCCTTCCCCCTGTCTCCCAATTGAAATGAAGCTCTCCTTTTCTTACCATCTTGGAGCATTTCCCGTCTACCTTTGTCCAAGAACTTGTTAGAGCTTCCTTGCATCTGCTGTATCTGTACATGCCAATCTTTGTCTAAGATGAGGGGCCTGCAGGGTGTGGCAGGCAGCCTTGAAGATGATTCCCAATGCTTCCTGCTTTGTAGTATTCATACCCTTGTGTATTTCCCTCTCCTTGAGTGTGGGTGGGTTTTGACTGACTTCTAATAAATAAAATATGGTAGAAGTGATGAGATGTCAATTCCCAGATGATGTTGTTAGTCAAGTTGGCTCCGACTCAAGGCAACCCCACGTATAACAGAATGGCCCTGCACCATCTTCATGATCTTTAATGTTTGAGCCCATTGTTGTGACTGTTAAGTCAATTTATCTCATGAGGGTTTCCCTCGTTTTCACTGACCCACCACTTTACCAAACCTTCTGGATAACAATTCCAAGATAAGGTTATGAAAAGACTGGCTTCCATCTTGGTCACACTTTCTTGCTCTTCTTTGCCTGTGCTTTCTCTTGCTTCTCCTCCCTCCTTTCTCTCTCATTTGCAGCCCAGCCACCATGAAGAAGAAGTACATGCTATTTTTCTGGAGAGGCCTCATGAAGAAGAAAGGTTGAGAGGCCATGTGGAGAAGAATGGAGAAAGCCCTGTGGCAAAGCACATGAATGAGTTTGTAAGCAGATACTCCACTGGTTGAACCTTGGAATGACTGCAGCCCGGCCAACACCTTGATTGCAGCCCTGAGAGAAACCCAGAGCTAGAACTTCCCTGCTGAGCTGCTCCCAGATTCCTGACCCACGGAAACTATGAGATAGTGTTTGCTATTTTAAGTCGCTAAGTTTTGGTATAATTTGTTATCCAGCAATAAATAACTAATACACAGGACTTGCATGCTTTGTATTCTTCAAAGCACACAATGGAGGCTTTGCTCATAATAGGAGATTATTATGTGATTGTTGGGCTTGGAGGAATTTTTTCTTGAGAAATTTTCTTGAGTAGTTAATTTCCTGGTTTATAAGGAACATATTCACTGTAGGTCCCAAAGAAAATGTTTCTGAATAAATTACAGAGAAAAACACAAAGGCAGGGTTGGGAAAATATAGAATGAAAGGAAGAAGGGGGAAACGTGCTAAGTTTGAGGGAAACTGTCAATTAAGCTTCTAGACTCCTTTGAGTTTTCCGGCAGTTGCAGTTCTCAAACTTTATGAAATAGAGACTTTTTATTTTACCATTTGGAGAGGAGTGAGGCCCAACTACCCAAATAAATAATCTGCAGTATAACAGAGAACATTCAAAAGTTCCAAAATGTCAGCCAGACCCCACCATTTGAAGACATTCAAAAACTGAATCTTTAAACCTTAAGCCAAAAATATCCCCTGAAGTCTTCTTAAAACCAAACAATAGTTTAGCTTAACTAGTTTAAAAAAAAAAAAATGTGTGTACTTTGAACACTGTGCTCTTTTAAGAACTATCTATATGGGATCAAATTGACAACAGCAACTTGAAAGATTAGATAGAAACCTTAGGGGGCAGTCAGTTTATGTTAATGGGGGAGGAACAACTCAGAAAAGGAGGATGAGAATAGTTGCACAACTTGAAGAATGTAATCAATGTCACTACATGGTACATGTAGAAGCAGTTGAATCGGTGTATGTATGTATGTGTATTCTTAACAACAACAAAATAAATAAAATTATATATATATTAAAAAAAAAAAAACCAAGTCGGGATTTAGCTGAGCCAAGTCTCCAAATGACTATATCTCACATCTGTTCTTTTTCCCTACTATAGACATTTTTCTCAACATCCTAACAGTCATATTTTTAATCACCAGCTTTCAACGTGGCCTTGAATCATTTTCTGAAAGGAAGAACAACAGATCAATCAAGATTTGGGAGTAGCTGGAAGTCGATCTTCCCATCTTTTATGCATAATATACGTTTTGCTTGGCTCAGTGTCACCTCGGGTTTCTTTTCCTTTTCTTGTCTGAAGGGTACTTGAGAAGAAAGACAGTGTGTTGAAGACAGGGTTATGTGAAATTGTTCACTACAGATAAGTAAGTAAGCACAAGTAAACCCGTGTTTACCTTGCTTACTGGGTCATCTGCCCCCGCACGATAGTAAGACATGCCTTCGAACACCCTGATCTTAGGGAGAATGCAGCCAGTGGGAACCAGCAGTGGAACATCCTTGTCCTCCTACGTCAGGACATAATGGAGACCGACTCTCTGGATGATTGCTGGCTGGGTGGGGAATGAAGACTAATTTCAAATGATCTTGTTTGCACTTTCCTTGAGAAAAATATTGGCTTGGATGGCACCACATATAATATGATTTATTTGGTGTAAAGTATAAGAATTTTTCTTTTCATTTAAATTTTCTCATTTCCTGAGCATAGGACTACACCTTGAGAATTTTTTTCTTTCCACTGTTGTCATGTTTGGTTTCATTTTTAAGAGTAAGAAATTATTTAAGAGAAAGAATATGTGGGTCCAGTTAAGTTTTATGGTATATGGATATGTTAGCTTGGCCATTACTTGTGTTACTTAAGTAAAGAAAAAGCCAGATGAAACTATGTAACTCACTGTGATTTCAAGGTACAGTGCTTTAGAATAAATGTCAGACAAAAAATGGGGGGGGGGAATCGTACAATATTTGTTCTTTTAAAAATGTTATTGTCATGAAATAGATCAAAAATTGTTTTAACCATTTTTAAGTGTACAATTCAGTGACATTAATTACATTCACCATGTTGTGTAACCATTACCACTATCCACATTCAAAAGTTTTTCATCACCCCAAACAGAAACTCTGTGCTCCTTCAGCAATAACCCCCCATTTCCTCTTCTCCCCAGCCCCTGGTAACCACTAATAAACTTTGTTATCTATGCATTTGCCTATTCTGCATATTTCATATAAGTGGGATCATATAATTGTTCTTTTGTGTCTGACCGCTTTCACTCAGAATGCTTTCAAGGTTTGTTCATGTTGTAGCATGGATTAGTAATTCATTTCTCTTTATGACTGAATAATAATATTCCATTGTATATTTATACCACATGTTGTTTATCCATTCATCTGTTGATGGACACTTGGGTGTTTCTACTTTCTGGCTATTGTGAATAATGCTTCCATGAACACTAGTTGGTGTACACGTATCTGTTTGAGTCGTAGTCAAAGGAAAGACCCCAACTAACACCCTCTTTGGCGACTTCTTCTCTGAGGGCTTATTCTAGCTCCCCAACCTGCTCATTCAAACCTAACCCTGCCCTGCAGTTTACACCCTTCTCTAGGATCCAAACTTGATTTATTTGGTCTTGGAAATGCCGAGACGGGGCTCTGCTTCCCCATCCCAGACTTATTCCTGCTGAGGAAGACTTTGCATAAGTGCACAATGGCGGCTCACAGTCATGGCAGTGAAGGAGTGAGTGGTGCCCAGCTCTCACCTCCTCCCTCTGTTTATCCTTTTGTCAACTCGGAAGACATTTGCCAGGGTAGAAAAGCCACGCATTCCTGGTATAATTTATAGGGTGCTGTTAAGCAGATGGTATAAGTGGTTTATTTTTAAGGAGGTTATTACTGGTCACAAAACTTCAAGTCAGCTGTTTGCAGGGAACGCTTATGAAGGAAGGTCCTGTTTGTGGTGTCCACTCTCAAGAGCATTTGACAGAGGGTTTACTGTACATTGCACTGAACCACATTTAATCCATTTATAAGACCCCTTTGTATGAGAGGCCTCACCAGAGGAAATTAATGTAGGATATTGCAAACAGCTTCTAAGAATGTCTTTTCTATAGAAGAACTGCGTCGTTCTGAGAGCAAAGTGGTTTTTTTATTTTTTTCCTCACGTTGTTATGACTTGACATCTCCAGTGTGGAATGTTTCCAGCCCATTATGATAAGAAAAGGCTGGATTTTTCACTCTTGTGGCAACCACAGCAGAAGAAAGCTATTATGTTATCTATTCATTTACTCTCCTCCTGTAAATATAAAGGCATTTAAGAAATGGGTCCAAGTTTAGGGAAGAGAGGTAGTAGCACTTATAAATCAGGCAATGAAAAATTTAAAGTTCAAGATTACAGTGGCTAGTCACGTGGACAATAGAAGATATACATGTGCCGTACAAGGATGAAGATATTCTCTAGTAGTGAATTTTAGATTTTGAATTTCTGGGAATGGACACAAATCTTTTTTAAATTAGAAAACCAAGATTAGATGCCAACTTTTTACTTTTTGTTTTGTCAGGCAAAACCATTGTGAAGAAAGCAGCTACCATCTTCAATTTCATCATCTCGTAAAACAAAGGGCAATATGACATCAAAAAAGTAAGACAAGACCCCAGGGGCACAAAATCAAACACGACACCTTCCCTGCCTTCAGGGAGTGATCAGTCAGGTGAGGGAGGCAGGCAATCCAGTGTGACAAGTGCTTTGACAGATGGACACACAGGATGCTGTGGGAGCCCAGAAAACTGAAACCAAACCCTTTGCGGTCAAGTTGATTCCGACTCATAGCGACTCTAAAGGACAGAGTAGAACTGTCAGGGGGTTTCCAAGGCTGTAAATCTTTATATGGAAGCAGACTGCCACATCATTCTCCCTTGGAGCTAATGGTGTGTTCGAACTGCTGACCTTTCAGTTAGCAGCCAAGTGCTTAACTACTGTGCTACCAGAGCTCATTGGGAGCCCAGAAGAGGGCGTCAAACCTTGCCTTTAGGGTGAGGAATGGCTTCCTGAAGGAAGGCAGTGATGTCTAATTTTAGTCCCAAAAGACAAGTAGTTGTGGCCACATCAATAAAACAAGAACACTACTGACCAGAGGGTTGGCAGTTCGAATCCACCAGCTGCTCCTTGGAAACCTTATAGGGTAGTTCTCCTCTGTCCTATAGGGTTGCTAGGAGTTGTAATCGACTTGATGGCAATGGGTTTTGTTTTGTTTTTATCATGTTTTTTTTTTAAAAGATAATAATCACATTATTTTATAATCACACTTGGTACTCAAGTTGTTTTTGCCTTGAAATACAACCTGGAAAGATTGTTGACAGTAAAAACAACAACAACAAAAAAAGACATAAAGAACTATTCTTTACATTTAGTAAAGCTGTCCCTATGTAAAAGAGTCCTACCTTGGTTTTTTTATTTTTGTTTTATCATTTCACAACATGACCTTACAGCCTGGCCCCAGTGTTTGGAACTGCTGCTCCACCCACTAGAGTACATTGGCTTTGAAGTCAGATGACTTGGGGTCAAGTCTATGCCTTGTCATCCTGGCTACTTTGTTTATGAGCCCATTGGGCAATGACAAAAGTGGCTGGGAAAGAAACTTACTGTTATTCACAAAATGTGTCATCCTATCCCCTTTATTATTAAAATCCTCCTCTGATGAGGTCACTGTTTGGTGAACATTCACTAGTTACTGCATAACACTTCGAACTCATGGTGATCCCATGTGTGTCAGAGTAGAAATGTGCTCCATAAACTTTTCAATTGCTGATTTTTTGGAAGTAGATCACCAGGGTTTTCTTCCAAGTCACCTCTGGGTAGACTCGAACTTCCAGCCTTTCAGTCAGCAGTTAATTACCTTAACCATTTGTGCGATCCAAGGACTCCAGTAAGCATTAACATGAGACACAAATGTCTGCATGGATTTTTTTGTTTTTCCTCAAAGCAGAGCAGTCTATCCATGTACCTCTCCCCAGATCTCTATGTCACAAATTTTCCAATCGCGTTCCTTCCAAGTCCCTGATCATCCAGCCAAACCATTGGTCACAGCCCATGCATCGGTATAGAATCACACATCTGGCTATTTCTCCTTGCAAACAAAATGAAGAACCGGTGCACCACTCAGAGTTCTGTCCACTGGGAGGATTTCCCTTCAGGGAAGGCCCAGAAGGGGACCGCGTGGCCTTGGGCAAGTTATTTACCCAAGTTTCTGTTTCTTCATATATACAATGTGGATAAGAGTGATACCTACTCTTCATAAGGCTGTTGGGAGGATTAAATGAGGTAAGAAATTACTGACATATAACGAGTGTGCAGCACTTGGTAGCTGTTATTATCAGAGGGCTGACACACCGCTCTGGACCATCACAAGGGTAGAATATAGAGCTAAATCATGAATGTTAAAATGACCTACAATAGAGGAGCATGATGTTTTGTTTTTGTTTCTTTGCTAAGCTCACCTGCATTACATCATTTACATTTCTAAGCAAATCATTTAAGAAATAGAGAAAATTTGAAAGAAAAGAATATCTCATGAAAGGGTAGGGGGCCAGCATAGAAAATGGAGTGCATACAGGCAAAGCTTGTTGTTTTCCAAGCAGAGGGATGTAAGAACTGGGTAACCAACACAGTCTGGCCTCTGAGAGCTGTCCTCAGTGGTCAGCTAGAGAGAGTTCATTGCCCCCCGTCAATACTTAGGTGCAAGAATGGCTCCCTCTCCCCCGTTTATTGTCTTTCACTTGTCTTGATTTTATGATCATTAGTCTATTTCTGGAGCCCTGGTGGCACAGTGGTTTAAGAGCTCAGCTAGCAACCAAAAGGTCAGCAGTTTGAATCCACCAGCCACTACTTGGAAGCTCTATGGGGCAGTTATACTCTGTCCTATAGGGTCGCTAGGAGTTGGAATTGACTTGACGGAAGGGCAACGGGTTTGGTTTTTTTGTTTGTTTTAGTCAACTTCTGATGAATAACTTTCTCAATACATTTACCTGGAACTCCATTCTCCCTCAGCTACCTTTCTACCAGATAAAACTCCTATTCTTCCTAAGATGTTCTCTCTGTCTCTTTTTAAAGATTCCTTTGTGTGCCATTTTCCTAATTCTGTTACCCTGGATTGTAATTTTAAATAATTATATGTCTTTTCTGTGAAATTGTGAACTTTAAAAGCAGTGATGGCATTATATTCTTTTTGGGAAGAGGTATCTTCTTTCTCTGATGCCCTGGACTGGATATTGAGTAAACACATTGAGTGATCAATTTGTAGGTGAATGAGTATTAGGCAGTATACTGAAGCAGAGTAACGGGAATGAACCATTTTGAGGAAAATGATGTATTTTTAAACTGATGTGAAAGGGAGGATGTGGAAGTTACTGAACATCAACAAAACAACAATGATTAGAACAAGTCACATTTACTGAGTGCTTACTATATGCTGACACTCTTCAAAGTGCCTTACGTGCATTTTCTTAGTTCTGTATCAATTCCATGAGGTTGTTATTACCATCCCTATTTTACAGGTAAGGTCCCTGGGTGGCACAAACAGTTTGCACTCAGCCACTAACCAAAAGTTTGGCAGTTGAAATCCACCTAGCAGAGGAAAGACCTGGTGATCTACTTCCAAAAAACTCAGCGATTGAAAACCCTGTGGAGGGTAGTTCTACTCCGAAACCTGTGGGGTCAACAAGAGTCATAATTAACTTAACAGCAATGGTTTAGTTTAGTTTAATTTTTTTTTTCTTAAATTTTATAGATGAGGAAACTGAGCTTTGTCAGGGTTGAAGAAAATCTCATTGATTACACAGATGCTGAGTAGTGGAGCTGGGACTTGAACCTCAGCCTGATTCTGAAGTTCATTTGCATATTCTGCCATATTGCTGAGTAACATCCCTTACACTGAATAGTACTGCAGGGTAGTCCAGAACACCACCACAGAATTTGAATGATCTCTGAGATATGTTTTCTCAAAAGCATTCAACTTCAAAGGAACATTTCTGCAGAAATATGTGGAAATATTATAGCTGAGGAGATTCTGAAAGTTTGCTGATGAATTAAAGTATATATATGAGAACTTGAGAACACTTTTACATGGATACAAAATTGATTTTGCAGTAGGGAACAACTGAGTTAAAAAAAAAAAAAAAACAGGTACAGATGTGGGACATGCAAAAAAATTGTAGAAGAGTCATCCTAAAACAACCCCGATTAGTTTGTGTGTGAGGAGTTCACAGCCCTCTGTGAACTTTACTTTGTGGCAAATGGACCAATACTCATTTGCACAGATACTAAGTTGCCAGCTTTCTTCTGTAAGTGAAATGAAAAAAATGGGCTCATTTCCAGTGTTTTTATTTAAGATCTAGTTCCTTTTTTTTCATCTCGCAGAGTTAAACTTAGCAAATAAACAGACAAAAAGTAGATTTTTTTCCTCACTAAGAATTTATTCACGAAAGGCACATTAATAAGCTTTTAAAGATCTATATTTATTAATGAAAACATATTTTGTTTAATTACAGCACTGATTACTGTCTTTTACTAATTTCAAAAAGTAAGAGTCCATTAACCAGAAACTCAATACAATTTAGAAAATAAGTCGTAACAAAATATTAGAAGAATAAAAGCACTTGACCATTAAGGTTTGACCTCTGATCATCCGTTTAATGTCCTCTAAATTTTCTGGAGAATCCTTGGTGATGCAGTGGTTAAGAGCTTGGCTGCTAACCAACAGGTCAGCAGTTTGAATCCACCAGCCACTCCTTGGAAACCCTATAGGTAACTTCTACTCTGTCCCATATGGTCACTATGAGTCAGAATCGTCTTGATGGCAATGTGTTTTTTTTTTCTTTGGAACTTTCCTGAAGACCTGGTTTGTATTGATTGCTATCTTGATGTTATCCACAATTTCTAGTGCTCGTTGAACTGGATTGAATTCTCATCTTCTCAGAACTGGTCCAAATATAGATCAATTTCCTTTGAAGTCAGTTTTAACTTTGCTTCTGGAATAGCAGAGGAGGCTTAGGATTATTTTCCAGATTTTCTTGACCACTTTAATGCGAAACACCTGCCCTTTTGGTTTTAAAACCTTTCCAACAAGCCCAGACAGAGCCTCAATGGCTTGAAACTCATATGTGACATAGCATAAATGCACTTTTAACCTTTACAGACAAAAGAGTACCCTTTGTTCTCTACCGTCCTAATTTTGCTGGGGGGAAAAGATTAATTAATTGCAAGGAGGACAGATATACTGCCTGTAATTATGTGGTATCTGTAAGAAAAGGCCAGTTTAAGAGCAGGAATACGGCTTGTCTTATAAACCAAGACCTGACTTGGATGTATAAAAGCAACACTGGGAATCAGACCAGGAAAAGAAATCAACCCATATGCCACTAAGTTTTATTGTGAAAGTAACAATAGCATGAAATCACTTTTTTTTTTACAATTCAGAAACAACCTACACTTATTCTCAGTTAGAACTTACTATTGGTCCCTTGTTGAACTTAGATTTAAGTTGAAAGAAACCAAGTGTTCAGAAAGCACCAGCAAAAGTCTCCTTAATTTAATGATCAGAATAGGATCAGTCTGAGGTTAGATGTAGCATCACATCCTCAAAGAAAAAAGAAGAAGAAACTACCAAAAGCTCCCACATTGTCATGTCAACTGGGACTACCCAATTCTTCTTTCAACAGAATTGGGTAAATATTTGACCTCCAATGTCATTGTGGCTAATGTATATTCTAGACCTCACAGGACATTGCAACGGAAGTCTTACTTTCTGATTGGCTCTCTAGTCATCTTTGCTTGCTTGGAAAAGACTGATAATAGACTGTGTCCTTAGCTTGGGGCTGTTCAATAGATAAAACAATAATGATCTCACCCTTTGGACATTTATTATGTTCATGTGATTTGAAAATCAGTGCATAATAATAATAATATCTGGGTTAATTTTTAACTCTCAGAAAAGGCTAATATCATTTCTTTATTTAATTCTGAGACGGTTGAGTTATAGTTGGTGCACATACACAGATGTCCCATAAAATAAAAGTTGATTACAATTACATTAATATTTCTAGAAGTCATGTCTTTCTTGCAATTCTCTGCAAGAATGCAACAAAATCCCCTATGCTAAATTGCCCATTTTGATCTCTATCTGAGAAGAAGATGCACAGATGGTATCTCTGAGAATGGCATCAGAGCATTTAAAATGCTGATTGGCAACATATCTCATATTTATATACGAGTGGAAAGTCATCGTTTGGCTATGTTAATGCTGCAAAAATAAACACACTTTGGTCTCTGATGCAAAGTTTAAAGTTCTTGTGGCAATGTCTGTTCACTTCGCTTGCTGGGTACAATAAAATCATCAACATTTGTCAGTCAACTACATTTATTAAACACCCACTGTATGTTCCACATCAGGTACTATGGAGCCTTAGAGAGAAAGGCAGTCAAGGACTTTATAGTTTAATGGGGGAGAAGGAGAAACACAAATGTGTACATGTAAACACGCAGAGCTGGAGACGGATACACATACACACAATCCAGAGCATCTGTGCAAAGATACAGGCGGAAATGTTGTCTGACTGGAAGGCAGAAGGATGGGTGGCTGGAATGAGCAAAGCAGCTAAAATGAGGGGAGTCTTGTTTTGTCAAGGTTGAGTTGGGTTTTGGACAAATTCATTTTCTGTTTCTTAAAAAATGGAGATATAATGTACATACAGGGGAGCCCCTGGGGGGGCGTAAATGGTTAAGTGCTTGACTACTAGCTGAAAGTTTTGTGGGTCGAACCCACCCAGAGGCACCTTGGAAGACAGGCCTGGTGATGTGTTTCCGAAAGCTGACAGCCTTGAAAACTCTATGGAACACAGTTCTACTCTGCACTCGTGGGTTGCCATGAGTCAAAACTGACTCTACAGCAACTAACAACAAAATACACATACACAAACAGAAATTTCCATTCCATTTTTGGTGCAATTGGTGAGGTTGAGAGGATTTGGGAGGAAGGAAGTGTACTCGATTGAAGTGGAGAGACAGAAATGCCCAGGGCAGTGGTTCTCAAAGTGTAGTCCAGACCATCAGCCTCAGCATCACCTGGGAATTTGTTAGAAATGAAAATTATCAGGTGGTTCAGTTGTAGAATTCTCACCTTCCATGTGGGAGACCCACGTTCGATTCCTGACCAATGCACCCTATCCACAGTGACCACTGATCTGTCAGTGGAGGATTGCATGTTGCAATGATCCTGAACAGGTTTCAGTGAAGCAAAGATGGACTACGAAGAAAGGCCTGGTGATCTACTTCTGAAAATCAGCCAGTGAAAACCCTAGGAATCATAATGGTCTGATCCACAACCAATCATGGAGATGGCACAGGACCATTTTGTTCCATTGTGCATGGGGTTGCCATGTGTCAAGGGCTGACTCAACAGCAGATAACAACAACAACCCCAAACCTACTGAGTTAGAAACTCTGGGGGTGGGGCCCAACCACCTGTATTTCCCAAGCCCCCCGGTGAATTCCAATGCTCAGTCGAGTTTGAGAACCACTGCTCTGTGAGATGATTCTGACTCTGCAGCAGGGGGGGCTTTACTTTGAAAGAGCAAGTGGAGAGGCCAACTGGTATCCAATGGAGGCATTCTATAAGACAAAGCAGTTGGTGAGGAGGGGGCAGTCTCGAAGAAGGCCTCAAGACTCGCCACCAGGGAGTTCCGAAAGCTACAGTTAGCCCTCTGAAATGTTACGTCAGATTCATGATTCTGAGTTAATGCCTTCAGAGGATTCTAACTTTTGCATTTCCTGACTTTTATGAGCATGTTGAGAGTTGTAATTCCACAAGGCTTTTAAATGTAATTTCCTTTGCTTTTAAGGAGAAGGTGAGATGGTGGAGAGGGGGCTTATAGGAGATGGGTGGCTGGTAGTGAAATGGTAAAAATAGGGAAATCATTTTCCAAAGAAATAAAATATCAGCAAAGTTATTCTTTAAAGACATTGCTGCAAAGCCTGTACACCTGGACTGAAGCACAAAAGAATAAATTAATAATAAAAGCTATCATTTATATAGTTCTTATTATGTGCCAGGCGTGTTCTAAATTATTTACGTACATTAATCCTCACAACATCTTTTTGAGGTGGGGCCTATTATTGTCATGTTATAAATGAGGAAACTATAGCACAGAGAGATGAAGAAACTTGCCCAAGGCTACACACAGCTAGAGCTGGGCCTGGAGCCCAGGCTATCAGGCAGTGTTTTTAACCATTATGCTATGTGGCTTCTAGAACTGCACCATTGGATGGCAACTATTTCTATTTTGAAAGAATGACTCATTGTTCTAAATTGTTGGGCATTTGAGAATTAGGCTTCAGGGCCTGATGACTTTCTTATTTAATTTTCTGGTTGGCCAGCCGAGTATTTCCTGAGTCTACCCGGTTCTCACAGAAGGTAGCAGAGGCTGACTTCTTGGTAGGGTAAATCAGTTACGAAATAAAGGTTAGGCTCAGTGCTTAGAGCAAAGCTTGAAAAGATTCTGGAATGCTTTTGCCTCAGTCCAGGATCACTTAGCTTGACCTCAGCAGCCCTTGCAGGGTTTGGAGGCCCTAAGAGTCCTGAGTCACCTTCAGAGTACACAGAGAGTGAGTTCCATGGGGCGGAGAGAGTTAGAGGGAGGGGAAAGGAAGGATGCAAGTGACTTTGTTGATACCATCTTGTCTTCTATGGATCATTCACAGGACAAACGGTTGTTACCATTTATGGGTGAAGAGTGTGAACTTTGGGGTCGGATGACAGCCTGGATTTGAGTCCTGACTCCTTCATTTACTAGATCTGGGAACTTAGTGCTATGTCTCAGTTGTATTTTTTTTTTTTTTTTTTTTGTCCATTTAGATGATGGAGATAATGTTAGTGCTTGCCTTAGTGTGTTGAGAGGATTAAGTAAGTGATGCACTTAAAGTTCTTAAAACAATGCTTGGCACAGAGCAAACACTAAATAAGTCTTAGTTCTTCTCATCATTTATTGACCTCCCATTACATGCCTGGCACTGTTCTAGAAGCTTTCAAGAACATTAATGACCAGGCCCACCACCCTTCAGTCAGTCTGTGGTACTGTGTGGCTGTGATGCTGGAAGCTGTGCCATCTGTATTTCAAATACTAGCAGGATCACCCATGGAGGACAGGTTTCAGCTGAGCTTCCAGACTAAGACAGACTAGGGAGGAAGGCGTAGAAAATCAGCCAGTGAAAATATTATGGATCATAACAGAATACTGTCTGATTCACTTGCTTTGGACACATCATCAAGAGGGATCAGTCATTGGAGGAGGACATGTTTGATGAAGTAGCAGGCCAGCAAGGGCTAGGGAGACCCTTGATGAGTGGATTGGCACAATAGCCACACCAATGGACTTGAACATGTCACGAATTGTAAGGATGTTGCAGGACTGGGCAATGTTTTGTTCTCTTGTACATAAGCTCACCGTGATTTGAAGTTAACTTGATGGCAGCTAACAACAACAACTATGACCAGTACCAATCTCTATTTCTCACACTACCACTGTGATGGTTAAAGTTCTGTGTCAACTTGGCTGGACTATGATTCTCAGTGGTTTGGCAGTTATGTAATGATGTAGTTTGGCACTTACGTAATAATGTGGTTTGACAGTTATGTAATGACATAATTTGGCAGGTATATAATGATGTAGTCATCCTCCATGATGTGATCTGATGTGATCAGCCAGTCAGTTAGTTGTAAGGGGAGTTTCCCTGGGGATGTGACCTGCATTCAATAGATATGGATGTTCTGGCAAAGCTTGTTTGCTTGTTCTGGATCCTGCATGCAGCACGTCATCATCTAACTTCCAGTTCTTGGGACTTGAGCCAGCTGCCTGCTGTATTGCATGCCAATCTCGGGATTCATCAGCCTCCTCAGCCTGTGAGCCAGCAGCCTGCCATCTTACCTGCCAATCTTGGGTTCGTCAGCCTCCACAGCCCGTGAGTCAGTGGCCTGCCATCTGACCTGCTGATCTTGGGTTGATCAGCCCCTGCAGCTACATGAGTCAGGAAAAGCCTCCAGCCTGATGTCTGACCCATGAATTTGGGACTTGCCAGCCTTTACAACAGCATGGGCCATTTTCTTGAGATAAATCTCTCTCTCTCTCTCTGTATATATATATATGTATATATACACACTCACACACAATTCATTGCTTTTACTTCTCTAGAGAACCCAGCCTAAGACATTTGGTACCAAGAGTGGTTCTAGAGAAACAAAATCATAAGGATGAGTTTTCTAAATTGGAAGTCTGACTAGTCTTAAAGATGTTGATGACTCTGCCTCCAGTAGTAAAGAGGGTGCTGCCAATCTATGGTGTGAGGTGGCAATATTAATACACAAAATATCAACACCAGTGGATCAAGTATTTGTGAGAGTCCTAGAAATCCTTTTATCTCAGTACTGAGGTTTCTCCTGAGGTTCACCCTTCAGCTAATGATTAGACAGGTTGGTCTATAGGGCCAACAACAACACACAAGAGGGATGTACTTCATAGTTTAATCGTGTATATGAGACTAACGGGCACATAAGCCCAAAAGCAAAGACGAGAAGGCAGGAAGGTACAGGAAAACTGTATGATTGAAAACAGGGAATCTGGATTGGACAAGGGGAGAATTGACACATCGTGGGGTTGGCAACCAATATCACAACACAATTTGTGTATTAACTGTTTAATGAGAAACAAATTGCTCTGTAAACTTTTACCTAAATCACAATTAAAAAAAAAAAAGTATTGGTGAGAAGCGAGGCTCTGGGTGATCACATGTTTGATAACTTTTCTACAATTTTGTCAGAATGAGAAGTGTAGGGAACATGGTTGGTTGACCCTACTTTTACTAGACAAAATGGTGAAAGAAATAGATGAGCTCAGGGCTTCAGAGTCACAGCTCAAGTGCTGCATAAAAGACCTCAAAGTTGCCACTTGTGCCCTGAAAGAAAGCCTTATTTCTTGTGGTAACAGAGCTAATATTGCGAAAAACTTAACCCAGAGTCTTATCGTAACAGTGGCTGAATTACAACACCAACTGAATTCTCAACCTTGAATGGTGTCGGAAGTTAACGTGAGGGCATTGATTGGAAAGAAATGGGACCCTGAAACTTGGGAGGGACATACGCGCAGATAATTGGGAAGCTGGGGACATTGAGGCCCTAAATTCTGTTGAATCACTCCTGCCAACAGAACCAGCCCTCTTATTCCCATCTGATGAGATTACTCCATTTTGTCTGCTAAGTTACCCTCCCCAGTAAAACCATTATCTCCTCCACACCCATCTATGAGATTAACCCAGCTGTGTCTGAAGAGCCTTTGTCTGAGATATCACCCAGGGCAGCATCTGAGTCATTGCCTGGAGCAGAATCTCAGTCATTGCCTGGGACATCACCTGGGGTAGATGCCTTATAAGACATTGCTGAATGTTCCCAGGACCCACCCCCACCACCTATTTTTGCTTCTAGACCTATAACTAGACTTAAGTTCCAGCAAGCCCCAAAAGGTGAAGTACAAAGTGTGGTCCAGGAGGAGGTATACTACAGTCCAAAAGAATTGCTTGACTTTTCTAATATGTACAGACAGAAACCTGGGGAATGTGTAGGAATGGCTATTAAGGCTGTGAGATAATGGGGCAAGGAACATAAAGTTGGATCAGTCTGAGTTTATTGATATGAGTCCACTAAGCACAGATTCTTCATTCAGTATTTCAGCTCAAGAGGTTAGGAAAGGATCTAATAGATTATTTCATTGGTTCTCTGAAGCATGGATTACAAGGTGGCCTACACTAAATAAAGTTGAAGTACAGACCTGCCTTGGTATACTGTAGAAGAAGGTATCCAAAGGCTTAGAGAAATTGGCATGATAGAGTGGATTTATCATGTTAGACCCACAGACCCATACATGAAGTGTCCAGAGGACATACCTTTTACCATAATGGTGAACAAATTTGTGAAGGGAGCCCCAGCATCCTTGAAGACTGCTGTGTTTGCTATTTTATGTAAGTTAGATTTGACAGTGGGAACTGGCCTAACTGAATTCAGACACCTAACTACAATGGGGCTGATTGACCCCTGTGGTTGTAAGGGCCAACTGGCAGCACTCAATTGACAAAGACAAGGTGGGCATGGTTACCGTAATGGACAGCAAAGTCAAAGCAGTAATCAAAATAGTCTCACTCGTACGGACTTAACGGCATTGAGCACTTAGTCATGATGTCCCTAGGAGTGAAATACATGGGAAATGTACTAAACATTTACTTGATCTGTGCAAGCAGAAGAATTCTAGGCCAATTGAAGGGCAGTCTAACTTGAATCTCCAGAATAAGGAAGCATGACCCCTCAATCAATTCCCAGACTTAAGCCAGTTTACAGACCCACAACCCCTTGAATGAAGGGGAGGCCAGGTCCCCTTGAGGAAGGACTCCAATATACTGCCAAAAACTTATACTGTTAATCTTTCTCCCAGCCTTCCTGAAAGAGATCTACAGCCTTTTATGAGAATGACTGTTCACTGGGGAAAAGAAAATAATTTTCGGGGATTACTGGATACTGGCTCTGACCTGACTCTAATTCCAGGAGACCCAAAATGTCACTGTGGCCCACCAGAGTGTAGGTGTATGGAGGTTAGTTTATTAATGGAGTCTTAGCTCAGGTTCATCTCACAATGTGTGCAGTGGTCCCTGAACCCATACTGTAGTGATTTCCCCAGTTCCAGAATTCATAATTGGAATAGATATACTCAACAACTGTCAGAACCCTGCACTGGATTCCTGATGAGTGGAGTAAGGGCTATTTTGGTATGAAAAGTCAAGTGGAAGCTGTTAGAACTATCCCTACCTAGGAAAATAGTAAACAAAAAGCAATACTGCATTCCTGGAGAGATTGCAGAGATTACTGCCACCATCAAAGACTTGAAAAATGCAAGGGTGGTGATTCCCACCACATCCCTATTCAACTCACCTATTTAACCTGTGCAGAAAACAGATGGATCTTGGAGAATGACAGTGGATTATCGTAAGCTTAGCCAGTTGGTGACTCCAATTGCAACTGCTGTTCCAGATGTGGTTTCATTGCTTAAGAAAATTAATACATCTCCTGGTAACTGGTAAGCATCTACTGACCTAGCCAATGCCTTTTTCTCAATTCTGGTTTTAAAGGAAACACCAGAAGAAGTATGCCTGAGCTAACAAGGCCAGCAACACACCTTCATTGTCCTACTTCAGGAGTATAGCAACTCTCCAGTCCTATGTCATAATTTAGTCCACACGGGCCTTGGTCACTTTTCCCTTCCATAAGACATCACACTGGTCCATTACATTGATTACATTATGTTGATTGGACCTAGTAATGAAGACGTGTCAATGACTGGACTTATTGGTAAAGTATTTGTGTGCTAGAGGGTGGGAAATTAATCCTTCAAAAAATTCAGAAGTGTTCCACCTCAGTGAAATTTCTAGGAGTCCAGTGGTGTGGGGCCTGTCAAGATATTCCTTCTAAAGTGAAGGATAAGTTATTGCATCTGGCCCGTCCCACAACTAAAAAAGAGGTACAATGCCTAGTGGGCCTATTTGGGTTTTAAAGGAAACAGATTCCTCATTTGGGTCTGCTACTCTGGCCTATTTATCAAGTGACTCAAAACACTGCTAGTTTTGAGTGGGGCCCAGACAAAGAGAAGGCTCTGCAACAGGTTCAGGCTGCCATGCAAGCCACTCTGCTGTGTGAGCCATATGAGTCAGCTGATCCAGTTGTGCTTAAAGTATCAGTGGCAGATAGAGATGCTATTTGGAGTCTTTGGCAGGCCCCTATTCATGAATCACAGCACAGACCCTTAGGATTTTGGAGCAAAGCTCTGCCATCCTCTGTAGATGACTGCTTTTGGCTTGTTACTGGGCCTTAGTAGAGACTAAATGCTTACCCATGGGCCACCAAGTCAACATGTGGCCTGAGGTGCCAATCAAGAACTGAGTGTTGTCTGACCCACAGAGTCATAAAGTTGGACGTGTATAGCAGCACTCCGTTATTAAATAGAAGTGGATTATACGAGATTGGGCTTGAGCAGAACCTGAAGGCACAAGTTGCATGAGAAAGTGGCCCAAATGCCCATGGTCTCCACTCCTGTCACATTACCTGCCCTCTCCCAGTCTGCACCTATGGCCTCATGTGGAGTTCTTTATGATCAGTTGACTGAGGAAGAGAAAACTTGTACCTGGTTTACAGATGGTTCTGCGCGATATACAGACACCCCTCGAAAGTGGACAGCGACATCATTACAGCCCCTTTCTGGGACTTCCCTGAAGGACAGTGGTGAAGGGAAATCCTTCCAATGGGCAGTGCACTTGGTTGTTCACTTTGCTTGGGAGGAGAAATGGTCAGAATTGTGATTGTGTACAGATTCATGGGCTGTGGCCAATAGTTTGGCTGGATGTTCAGGGACTTGGAAGGAACATGACTGGCATATTGGTGACAAGGAGATATGGGGAGGAGGTATGTGGATAGACTTCTCTGAATGGGCCAAAGAAGTGAAGATCCTTGTGTCTCATGTGAATGCTCACCAAAGGGTGATCTTGGCAGAGGAAGATTTAATAATTAAGTGTATAGGATGACATGTTCTGTGGAAAAAAGTCATCCTTTTTCCCCAGCCACACCTCTCATTGCCCAGTGGGCTCATGAATAATGTGGCCATGGTGGCAGGGGTGGAGGTTATGGGCTCAGCAACATGGACTTCCACTCACTAAGGCTGACTCCGCTATAGCCACTGCTGATTGCCCAATCTGCCAGCAGCAGAGACCAACACTGATTCCCCAGTATGGCACCATTCCTTGAGGTGATCAGCCAACAAGCTGGTGGCAGGTTGATTACATGGGACTGCTTCTATCATAGAAAGGGCTATGTTTCATTCTTCTTGGGGTAGACACTCTGGATATGGATTTGCTTCTGTCAAAACTACCATCCCTGGACTTACAGAATGCCTTATCCACTGTCATGGTATGCCACACAGCATTGACTCAGATCAAGGAAATTACTTCACAGCAAATGAAGTTTGGCAGTGAGCCTGTGTTCATGGAATTCACTGGTCTTATCATGTTCCCCATCATCCTGAAGCAGCTGGCTTGATAGAAGGATGGAATGGCCTCCTAAGGACACAATTACAGCACCAGCTAGGTGGCAGTACCTTGCAGGGTTGGGGCAATGTTCTCCTGGAGGCTGTATATGCTCTAAATCAAAGTCCAATATATGGTATTGTTTCCCCGTTACCAGTATTCACAGTTCCAGGAATCAAGGGGTGGAAATGGCAGTGGCACCACTCACTATTACCTCTAGAGACCAACTTGCAAATTTATTTCTTCCTGTCCCTGACCCACAATTTGTGGGTCTAGAGGTCTTGGTTCCAAAAGGAGGAATGCTCCCACAGGGAGACACAACATAGATGTCATGGAACTGGAAGTTAATAATGCCGCCCAGCCACTTTGGGCTCCTCATGACTCTTGATCAACAGGCAAAGAAGGGAGTTACCATACTGGCTGGGGTAATTGGTCCTAACAAGGGGAAATTAGATTGGTGTTGCATAAGGGAGGTATGGAAGGGTATGTCTGGAATGCAGGAGATCCCTTAGGACATCTCTTAGTGTTACCATGCCCTGTGATTAAAGTCAATGGAAAACTACAGCAATCCAATTCTGACATGACGACTAATAGCCCAGCCCCTTCAAGAATGATGGTTTGGGTCATCCCATCAGGCAAAGAAAGTGGAATGAGGGATATCATTGCTGATGTCAGATGGAACTTGGCTGAAAGCAGAGAATACAAGAAAGATGTTTACCTGTGTTTTATTGACTATGCAAAGGCATTTGACAGTGTATATCATAACAAATTATGGATCACATTGCAAAGAACGGGAATCCCAGAACACTTAATTGTGCTCGTGTGGAACCTGTACATAGACCAAGAGGCAATCATTTGAACAGAGCAACGGGATACTGCGTGATTTAAAATCAAAAAAGGTACATGTCAGGGTTGTATCCTTTCACCGTACTTATTCAATCTGTATGCTGAGAAAATTATCTGAGAAGCTGGACTATATGAAGAAGAATGCAACATAAGGATTGGAAGAAGACTCATTAACAAACTGCGCTATGCAGATGGCACAACCTTGTTTGCTGAAAGTGAAGAGAACTTGAAGCATTTACTGATGAAGATCAAAGACTATACCTCAACATAAAGAAAACAAAAATCCTCACAACTGGACCAGTAAACAACATCATGATAAACGGAGAAACGATTGAAGTTGTCAAGCATTTCATTTTAATTGGACCCACAATCAACACCCATGGAAGCAGCAGTCAGGAAATCAAATGACGCATTGCATTGGGAAAATCTGATGCAAAAGACCCGTTTTAAGTGTTAAAAAGCAAAGATGTCACTTTGAGGACTAAGGTGCACCTGACCCAAGCCATGACGTTTTCAATCGCCTCATATGCATG
>NW_004444018.1:1467224-1490827 GCF_000243295.1 Trichechus manatus latirostris
GGAAGAAGAATTGATGCCTTTGAATTATGGTGTTGGTGAAGAATATTGAATATACCATGGACTGCCAGAAGAAAGAACAAACCTGTCTTGGAAGAAGTACAGCCAGAATGTTCCTTAGACGGGAGGATGGCAAGACTTTGTCTCACATACTTTGGACATGTTTTCAGGAGGGAGAAAGACATCATGCTTGTTAGAGTAGAGGGTCATCGAAAAAGAGGAAGACCCTCAACGAGATGGATTGACACAGTGGCTGCAACAATGGGCTCAAGCACAGCAATGACTCAGAACCGGGCAGTGTTTCGTTCTGTTGCACAATGGGTCAGTATGAGTTGGCAAGTAATAACAACAGCAACAACCACACAAAGAACCATGACCAGCTGAAGTACTTGCTGAGGGTAAAGGGAATATAGAATGGGTGGTCGAAGAAGGTAATTCTAAATGCCATTTACGACCATGTGACCAGTTGCAGAAATGAGGACTGTAATTGTTATGAGTATTTCTTCCTTGTATGTGTGCATCAAATATTTTTGTTTTCTTCACTTCTAAAATACAAGATGTAAACAGGGGTGATGCGTTTTTGGTTGTACGCATGTTAATTGTATCATGTCAGGCACAAGTATGATTATGTAATTGTCTTTATTTAGGTATTGTCTAGAGTTTCAGGAGATATATACAGGTGTCCAGTTGAAAAGGGGTGGACCATGATGGTTAAGGTTGTCTGTCAACTTAGCTGGGCCATGATTCTCAGTGTTTTGGCAGTTATGTAATGATGTAGTTTGGCAGTTATGTAATGATGTGGTTTGGCATTTACGTAATGACATAATTTGGCAGTTATGTAAAGATGTAGTCATCCTCCATGATGTGATCTGATGTGATCAGCCAATCAGCTGTAAGGGGAGTTTCCTTGGGGGTGTGGCCTGCATCCAATAGATATGGATGTTCTGGCAAAGCTTGCTTGCTTGCTCTGGATCCTCATCCAGCTGGTCATCATCTGATGTCTAGCTCTTGGGACTTGAGCCAGCTGCCTGCCGTATTGCCTGCTGATCTTGGATTTGTCTGCCTTCACAGCCCTTGAGCTAGTGGCCTGCCATCTGACCTGGTGATCTTGGGTTTATTAGTTCCTGCAGTTACACGATTCAGGAGAAGCCTCCAGCCTGACATCTAATCTGCAGACTTGGGACTTGCCAGGCTCGACATTAGGTGAGCCATTTTCTTGAGACAAATCTCTTTCTGTCTCTCTCTCTATATATACACTTCAGTGGTTTTGCTTCTCTAGCGAACCCATCCTAAGACAACCACTATGACTTATGTATCTCCCATTTACAGTGATGAGCCTGAGTCTTGGTGAGGCTCATTTGCTGAGGTGACGCAAGCAGGGAGTGACCGAGGCAGCCTGAGCCCTTGCCCGTACTCCACAGGCACACATTCCCCCTACCGACACCCCTGCTGGATTGAAGTAATTGTCTACAGGGTCCTGGGCAAACAGCCACTGAATTACTGCTTTGTTCTCACTTTTAAAAACTTGATTTAAGGCAGCTTTTAATCCCTTTGCTCATAAACTTTTCCTACCCTGTAGGAGTCCTCCCCATAGTTTGTTTTATAGATGCAACAGTGCAAGAAACATTTGATGGTTCCTGTGATTTGCTTGTGATTTTCTGCTCATGTGATTGGGTGATACCTGCTTTGTGTCACCTCTTGGCCTTGTGAGCCACTGGCGTTTTTTTAGGTGACTATGTAGACTGTGGAGTCACGTTGCTTGACACTCTTCTCATCTTCCGCAGCAATGTCACTAACTCATTGACTTCATAAACTTGGGGCCTCTGTTCCTTGTTTACATGTGTGGGGACAGCTGGTCTGGATCAGAAGAGAGGGATCATGTGTCCAGATCACTAGGACCTCTGACCTCTGGCAGAGAGGAAAGTCCACCTCTGACGGTGTCACTCCCAGGTATTCTGCTCAACCACGCATCACTGCAAATCTGCCTAGTCAGGCAACAGGTTCAAACTTCTTTAGTAAATTGATTTCCTCCCTTGGTGCCTGACAGTTTATGTGCCAGACCAAGGCAGTATTCTAAGTCAAACCAAACCCACTGCCTTCGAGTCACTTTAGACTCATAGCGACCCTATAAGGACCTAGTAGAACTTCCCCCATAGGGTTTCCAAGGCTGTAAATCCTTACAGAAGCCAACTGCCACTTCTTTCTCCTATGGAGCAACTGTTGAATTCGAACCACCGACCTTTTGGCTGGCAGCCGAACACTTTAACCACTGTGCCACCAGGGCTCCTTTAAGGCAGTACTGGGACCCCAAAACACGGATATTGTGAGAGGCTGAAATCCAAGGGGTATATTAATGGCTATTAGCTCATATCTGTGCATGTCTTACTGCTACTTACACAGTGAATCTTTTGACATTATAATACTTAAAGTATACTCTATACCAAGAAAACAAAGAAACAAGAAACAAAATTCACAGCATACATAACTGTAGAAACATAGACTATCTGATGCCTAGTTATCAGGTGGGAAATATAAAATTACTAATATTTTTGACTGACAAAAACAGGATGTCCCTCGAAGATCAGTGGAATTAAGATTAGGTGAGAAAAGATTAAAAATACAAAATGGAGGCCTTCTCCCACTTCCTGTGTTATCAAGACCAGTGATAAAATATCTTAGGAATTTTAGCTTCAAGATTTAGTAATATCTTTATTAGAGACAGATAGGGTATCTGTATCTTTCAGGAAATATAAATGTTAAGACAAAGTATCAGAGGAAACATATTAGCGGAGGCCTTGATTTCATCCGTCTGGGTCTCGGTTTTCTCATCTATATAATGGGGCATTATGCTGAATGATTTCTTAGACTGTTTTCAGTGTGAGTGTTCTGTAACTTAATGGACACTTTGACTCTTTGTGAGGAGAAATGCTCCAAGCTTAGGCAGAAAACTCTGTGAGGATGTGTGGAAAAAGCAGATCCATTTGGGACTGGTATCTTTATGTATGTCTCTACAGCCTGTTTCAGTGTACCATTAAACAGCAACATTCCCGAGTTTAAAGCTACAGCCCAGGGGGTTTTGGTTGGTTTTATAGATAAAATTTTGTCCCCTAAAATACATATTATAAATCCTAACCTCTATGCCTGTAGTTATAATCCCATTTGGGAACAGGTTTTCTTTTACGTTAATAAGGCAGGATTAGGGTCGGGTATGTCTTGAGTCGATCTCTTACAAAAGATAAAAGGAGCAAGCAGAGAAGGGGGAAGAGAGATGCCAAGTCAGTGGAGATTGGCCAGGAGCAGAAGCTCAGAAGAGACAAAGACCTTCCTTCAGAGCCGACAGAGAGGGAAAGCCTTCCCTTAGAGCCAGTGCCCTGAATTCCAAAGTCTAGCCTCCTAAACTATAAGACAATAAATTTCTGTTTGTTAAAGCCATCCACTTGTAGTAATTCTGTTACAGCAGCACTAGATAACTAAGACAGTGGATCTCATGCCCATCATGTCCAGTGGAAAAAATCTGTTTGTAGCTTGGACCACAATCAGGAGGTGATTCTTGGTCCCATTGGCCTTGAAAGCAGCTTCCTTACCACAGTGTGGCAAAGGGCATAGAGCACACACCCTTGCCCTCCTCAGAGGATGCCAAGGAGCTACAGGGTGCTGGGGACAGGGAGGGAGTCTTTTCTGGGCAGTTAATAAGCAAATCAGTAAGAACACTTTAGAGTTCGTTAGAGAGAAGCCAACCTTCTCGGCAACATTACGACAATGTCTGTTCTTTGTAGCAAGTCCACCAACAAGGACTGAAGCCAGTTCTTCTAATGGTAATATGATTCCCGTTCAAGCAAATGGCATAATCCTAATAAGTAATATTTTTTAATATCAATAATATGCCAGGCATCACTCCAAATGTTTTAAGCGTATTAACTCTTACTCCTGATAACCATCTAGGTTGAGTACCTCTTATACAGATTATAAAACCGAGGCACAGCTAGGATGTAAACGTTGGTGGTCCACACAGAAGTGGATTAGGAAAACCTGGATAACACGAGCAGAAGTATTCTTTTAGGTGAAAATAGTCAGAGGAACTGGGGTTCTATTTGAGTCATTTAATAGAATAATGATACTATGTATCATTTAATGAAATATATGGTACGCAACACACACGTATTTCTCATTGTCAGCTATCCTGTTTGTTGTCTTCATAACTCCTAATATAATGAGCCTTTCCAAGTACGGTTAGAGGTAGATAACTGGACCAATTGAGCTTCACACAATATTGCAGTATCAAATACAGGGTTTAATGTCACACCGACTTGGGTTAAAACCCCCCCTCCAGTACTCATCAGCTGTGTGACCCAATAAATAGCTTGTTGTCACCTATATGTAAACTAGGTTTAACCACACCTACTTCACAGAGCTGCTGGGAGACGTACATGAGATTGTGTTTATAAAAAGGTTTGTACAGTACCTAGGACATAATAAATGTTTAATAAACAGTGACCGTAGTGGCAATTTCTAGAGTCACCCAACAAGGTATACCACCTTCCACAATGTTCCTTTTGCCAGGGTTAATTGGGGTATGACACTCTATAAATTTGCTCCCCAAGGCACTACTGTGGACCCAACAGAGGGAAATATATTTAAAGTAATGAACTTTTTCATTATCTTGCCAATTTTATAGGCCAATCAAACAGGAGCTACATTAATCGTGGAAATGAAGTGACAAAGGCAGTGCTACCAAGCTCAGAATTTTTGTAAGGCAGCTCCATAAGATGCCTCTACTAGATGTCCTTTTGCCCCATTTGCTTTTTCCACTTCTGTGTAAGAAGCCAGAGCTACGTATATTTTCATTCCCTGTGTTCTCATATGTTGATTTTTTCACCTACTAAAAAGTAGTGAGTTTAAGAAAAGTTCAGTTAAAATGAAAAATAAATATTTTCTTTCTTACTGTGCCATTAGAAACTCTTTCCCCTCCCCTGAAGTTACTTGGCACCCACCCAAAGGAAACGTTTTTCTCTTCTTGGCCCGCAGGGTTTAAAGCATAGAGGAAACAGATCTGCTTAGTCTGTTTCAACAGAATCCTTCCATGGGGAGGGGAGCAGACGTTTCAAAGGCCTGGAAAACAGAGTATGAAATGAAAGAAAGTAAGTGAAGGGGAAAAGGATGGAGAAAGAAAGTTAAAAGAGGAGGAGAGAAAAATGATTTCATAGGACAAGCCTAGAATGGACAATTTCTGGAAGATGGTGTCTTATCCTGTGTTAATCTAATATGCTAGCTCAGCTAGATTATGGTGCCCATTGTATGGTCAAACGCTAGTCTGGATATTGTTATGAAAAAAACCAAAAACAAATCCATTGCTATCAAGTCAATTCCATCTCATAGCAACCCTATAGGACAAAGTACTGCCCCATAGGGTTTCCAAGGCTGTAAATCTTTGAAAAACAGACTGACACATCTTTCTCCCATGGAGCAAGCTGGTGGGTCTGAACCACCAAACTTTTGGTTAGCAGCTGAGCACTTAACTACTGTGCCACCAGGGCTCCTTTTTATGAAGCCATTTACATGTGATTAAATCAGTTGACCTTAAGTAAAGCAGATCACCCTCCATAATATAGGTGGGCCTCACCCAATCAGTTGAAGACCTTAAGAGCAAAGAGGGAGGTTTCTTGAGGGAGTATTCTGGCTCCAGACTATTAATAAATATCTTGCCAGAATTCCTCACTCTCCCCCGCTGCCTTAATCCTTAAAAACATATGATTTGGGGGCACAAGACCGCTGGAATTTCCAGCCTGTCACCTGACCTACAGATGTTGGACCTGCCAGATCCCCACAATCATGTGAGCCATTTGCTCAAAATCAGTCTCTCTCTCTCCCTGTCTATCTATCTGTCTGTCTATCTGTCTACCTATCTGTCTAATCATCTCTCTCTCTCTCTCATCTATCTAATCTCTTACTGGTTCAGCTGCTCAAGAAAACCTTGACAAAGACACCTTGGGTTTCTGTACTGAAGGAGTGTGAAGCTGACTGTTATGTGCACTCCAATGACCTCTTCCAGAGGAGAGTCCATACGGCATTTTTCCTAGTTATTTCTGGTTGATCCCAACATTATTCTAATAGCCAGTACTACAGATTTTCTTTATCAGGTGATGGATCATGTTTATCAGCAGCAAGGGTACTAATATTTATTGAGCACTTACTATGTGTTATGCAGTTTTTGAGGATTTGTTTAATCCTTAAAAACATATTATGAGCTAGGTATAATTATTATTCCTATTTTAAAGATGGGAAAACTGAGGTTTATGGAAGTTACAACTAGTAGTTGATGGATCCAGGATTCAAACTCCAGCAACTGGACACGGGAACTTGTACCCTCTTTCATATATTATAGTGTATTCCTATTATGTAACTCCTCTCCCTCCTCCTTCTCCTCTTTCTCTTCTGCCTTCTCCTCTTCACATGGAACCCACCAATAGAGTCAGGTTCTGTTCTGTAAGTGTAGATCACCCAATTCTATTTCCTATTGCAGAGCTAATGTATTCCTACCAGTCATCTTTCCAATTATCACTAATTTAGTGAAATGTCTGTCAGTCACTGTAGAAAATACAAACAAAGGGAACTGCTCCATCTAGAGTTCCATTTTGCAAATAAGTTATTTGTTATTTACATTTAGTGCCCTTCCTCCATTCCTCCCTTTCTCGAGAAGCCTTTGCCTTGTCTAAACATTAGACTTGCTATTCCAGGTTTGGCCAAAATTAGCCAGTCTATGGTGGCGTACTCAGCAAGTAGCTCCCTGTAAATATTTAGAAGGCAGCACATTACCTTTTATCTTCTCTTTTCTAAACAAATATATCTCTAATCTGTTTAATCTTTCTTCCTAAGGAAATCCCCTCCCCTTCTTCTTCCCATACTCTGAACTCTTTTTCTCTCTGTTTTATCCATTTAGCATCTTCTATTTCTGCACCACTCACTTAAAAATAATACTGTAGTCAAAACTGAGGTGACAATGGGCTGCTACTTTACATGGTGCTTACTTTGATCAGCTCATCCTTATTTCATGTAGAAAAATTTCGTCCTGAGAAGTGACACAGAGGCAGCTGAAATGCAGACAAGAATTTCTCTGATCTTCATCTACTGAGGTTATTGACACATTTGTAAAGTGGACACAGAGTTTTGTACTTTTTTTTTCTTTAAGTAAGGCAAAAAGAAAGTTTTATTCAGCATATATTCAAAAAGGCAGAAGTGGGAAGCGGACAACCATGCTGCCAGAGCCATGTCTACCGGAGTCCAAGCAATTATCACCTAACAGACAAAAGTGGGAAAATGGATAAGCATGCTGCTAGAGCCACGTCTGTCCAAGTCCAAAGAACAATTACAGAGTCATCAGTATATATTAATGTTACAATTACAGAGTCATCAGTATATATTAATGTTACAAATGGGCAAAACCATTGAGAGCTTAGCCTTTTCAGATTGGCTAGAAACTGTGATCTTACATTTTGAATTGTCTTTCTTAACAATCATTGGTACAGGTTTCAGTAAGGAGAGTCAAGAGGGTCTTCATTGGTCCAACAAATTTTTATTCACTAAATGCTAATAGAAAAAGATGAGAGTGGAAAGTCCTTTGTGTTGTGTCTGATCAGCTTTATGTGAAAGTTTCCCTAAAAGATATTTTCCAAGATTATCTTAGCTATTGCCTTTATACCTCGGGGCCCAGTTGATGTGTCCTTGTGAGTCCTTGTGAGCCCAGCTCCAGCTGGGTCACATTCTCTATGCTCAAGGACAGGGAATAATGACTCCAATATTATTTCCTAAATCATTCCCTCGTTTTGATTGGATATTGGAGATAACACATCGATGATCAATACCTGGACTTAGTCAAGCTCCTACATGGGGCCATTGCAGGCTCTTTAAACTCACGTGCTGGTTTTCCACTGGATACCATCTGGTTCTTCACCAGGATCTTAAGTAAGAGCAATGTTCTCATCAGTCACATTGCCGGAGTGAGCAGACTCAATGTACATCAATATTTCAGCCTGAGGCCTTCTTTTGCCTTTTAGGTGTGTAAGACAATAGAGGATAAATTTTATTATGCCTAATACTATCAGGATGTAGACTAAGAGTATTACTATTCCTTGCAATATTGATCTAGCCCATGTATTTATTCCTGATGGTATCCAACCAAACAAATCTTGTGTTTGTAAGAGTGTTACAGTGTGTAACCTACTTCTCCTGTGTTATTTATCCAAATGTAACAAGAGGTATTTGCTACAGCACAGACTACACTAATTAAAAAATCTAAGGCTATTTTGTTATCTTATGTCACCTTGGCTTATGAGGTTAGAGATCACTGTTGTGCTTTCATCTCATCTGTTATTTGTCCCATAGTGGCTGACAAATTTTCTTAAAGATTTCTCCAATTCAACTCTACCATAAGTAGGAATTAACCGTAAGTAGAAATAAAGCTGCCAACCATATCCTGAGTGTTGGACCAATGGGTTTTCTTCTGACTTTCATTTTACAATGTGTAACAAATTAACATTAACCTTCCCAATATTTACTAGCATTATTACTATGAATATCTAAAGATAATCCTAAAGTTTCTAATGCGCATTGCCCAGAGAGCTAAACAAGAGATTGCCCACTATCAGTTGGAAAGGGGTCATCTACATTAGTATAGTTGAATCTATCACACAGAAATATATATCCATAAAAAGCACACAAATTTTGTCTAGAGAAAACAGAAAATATAGAAAAATTTACATGTGACAAACAAGTTTTCATTAGAGAACTAATGATTTAGCAAGATAATACAGGATGGACCTCTCCTGTAGGATGTCTTCAATTAGTCTCTTTAAAACATACTAACTGTTCTTCCCAAGGGCAAGCTGCCCCTCCTTAGTTTACCTATTAATAGTCATGGGTCACTTTCTCAGAAGCAGAAATGGAACCTAAGACAAAATGGAGTCTGAGCCATGATGTTGACCTCCTCTGAGAACCTGGTTTCTTTAAGATACATAATTTTCTGTATCCTAAGAGGGTGACAGTTTGATTACAAACATTAGACAGGTATTTCATACGACATTGTCTTAAAGACTGATTAAACTAATTACTAATTTACCTTAAACATAACTCTCAGTCTGATCTTTGAAGTTAGTTTCCTAAAACAGACTGAATTCTTCAAAAAAAAAAAAAAGCACGATACCCAGTGCAAAATGGTCTTACTGGTTTATCTGGACCATTGTTTGACTCAAAGTGGCTTCAGAAACCTTTTTTCCCCTCAAAGCTCGAGGTTCAAAAGGACACCCAAAGGCGATGTCCTGTGTGAGTTACCACAACCTCCATGAAAACCAGAAATCTGGATTCCAATTACATACAACTCTCTCAGCATTCTTTCCTTTGGATCATGATCTTGTTATGGAATCTTTTATCAAAAATGCTCAACAAATGGTAATTGGGCATCATCTGGTTTTTAAGATCCCAGGCACCATACAGCAAACTAGGAAATAAAACAGAAGCACTAACAATAATATTAGGCCAATTGTCTGAAATAACCAATGAAGCCATGACCCTAAGGTCTTTGAACGAAGGAAACAAATCTCATGAGGTGTTTGTTTATACATAAGCAGCATCAGTAATGGCTTTTCATGTGCCTTAACATCAACTATATTCTGCAAAATCTCAGATTGAGTATTAATGCAAATACAGCAACATTTACCTATTAAGGCACAGAACTGTTTCTTGGAAGAACTAATAGGAAATCTAATGCTATTCTATTTTGTAAAATCATAGCTCAGATTTCAGATACTTCTCTGGTTATGATATTTACAACTTTTTGTTAAGTTTACCAACAGGAACTTCTAATTCAAGAGTTACAGTATCTAAACCAATTAGTTAAATAATTTAGGAGAAAGGAAAATAGTTTCTTATATCCAGAAATTAAGAACTTAAAACATCAGCAATATTAAAAAACCATAATTTCCTTTCGTTTACTCAGTCTTACGTAGTTAATTTCTGTTCCATATGGTTCTGGATCAGCTGCAGTCTGAGAACTCATCAGCTTCTGCATAAGAGTTCTGGAAATCTTGATTGAGTCTAATCAGTCTTTTTCACAAGTCCAATATAGTCCATCTTTTTGTTGAGCTATTTTGGTCAAATGTTTTCAGCAAATCAGCAAAGTAAAAACTTATCTGCAGATGACAAAACCTGTCAGTGTTGAAGGGACATGGAGTGGGAACTCTTGGGTCCAGAAGATAGGACCTCTCCTTTGGTAGTCTCTGCTCCACAGTCCCGGTCTCCTCGAGGTCGACTGGATTCATAGCTTCAGATTCCTTGATGACTACGCCATTAACTGTTGTAGGGGAAAAACGTCATAAATTTTAGTAAAGCAAAAAGAAAGTTTTATTCGGCATATATTCAAAGGGGCAGAAGTGGGAAGTGGACAACCATGCTGCCTGAGCCATGTCTGCCCAAGTCCAAAGAATATTACAGAATAGGCAAGAATGGGAAAACGGACAAGCATGCTGCCACAGCCATGTCTGCCCGAGTCCAAAGAATATTACAGAATAGGCAAGAATGGGAAAACGGACAAGCATGCTGCCACAGCCATGTCTGCCTGAGTCCCAGAGTTTTGTACTTTTGACATCAAATTTGCTAAAACCCCAGAGCAGATTGGCTTCTTTTGACGTGTATGATTATAATATCTCCTCAGCTCTGAGGTATATTACATTTCCTAGCTATGTGATTCTGAGTAGTTAATCTCTATATGGCTCAATTTCCTCATCTATGAAGTGAAGATAATAAAAATGACCACCTCAAACCCAAGGTCGAGAAGGGAAAGTGTTGACATGTTATGGGGTTGTTAACCAATGTCATAAAACAATATGTGTACTCACTGTTTAATGAGAAACTATTTGTTCTGTAGACCTTCATCGAAAGTACAATAAAAAAATTAAAAAAAAAAAAAAGACTGCCTCATAGGGTTGTCATGGAGAATAAATTAATGGAGCTATCTATATATCTATCTATCATAATCATCATCTATCTATCTAATCTCAGAATAGTGCCTAGCACATTGGAAGTTTAATATGTGTTACCTATTATTATTCTTCTCAAATGCTAGACCTCCTCATTGTCTTATTTTAGTAGTATCAATTTGCTACTTATTCATTCATGAGTCTTTACTCCCTCCATCTCTCCCTCCCTCCCTCCATTCCTTCTGAACATATTTATTAAGTACCTAATAATATATGCCAGACACGGTGCTAATCTCTGAGATACAGTGAGAAGCCAAAATAGATACAGTCCTTGCCTTCATGGAACTTACAGTTCAGTGGGGAGGCCAGGCAGAAATAAAATAATCACAAGATCATGTAAATGTCCTGTGATACATTCCATGAAGGGTTCATGAGCTGGTTCCTGGTGCCAAGGGAGTTTAAAATATGAGGACTTGGCTTAACCTGGGAGGAGAAGGCCCTCTTCAAGCATCCTCCTGGAAATGATGTAGGTTAAGAGTTGAAGAGTGAGTAGGACATGACTTGGTAAAGTAGGGAGGGAAGAGTGTTCCAGCAGGGGAGTCTGGGTGATGAGAACAGAGAGAGTAAGGAGGGAGGGACGCAACAGCAAGAGGGAAGGGTGGGAGGCACAGATTATGAAGAGCTCACTGGGTCGATTCAAGTAGTCAAGGCTTTGGCACAACGGAGAGCCAGAGATAAGTTTTAAGTTACGTGTATGTGTGGGGTACTCAGATTTTAGTAGTGTCATTTGGGTTTCAAAAAGACTACTGTGGCTGCAACATGAAGAATGGTTTGAAGGCGGCTAAACAGCATGCAGTTTATTTTACTCTGGTGGCATGCATGCTACTATGATGCTAGAAACTATGCCACCAGTATTTCAAATACCAGCAGGGTCACCCACAGTGGACAGGTTTCAGTGGAGTTTTCAGACTAAGACAGACTAGGAAGAAAGGCCTGGCAATCTACTTCCAAAAATTAGCCAATAAAAACCCTATGGATCACAACAGAATGTTGCCTGATATAGTGCAGGAAGATGAACTCTCTAAGTTGGAAGGCACTCAAAATACACAGTGGCCGCAACAATGGACTTGAGCATACCAATGATTGTGAAGATGTCGCAGGACTAGGCAACGTTTTGTTCTGATGTACGTGGAGTCACCATGAGTCAGAGCTGACTCAGTGGCAACTAACAACAACAAACACGTTGCTGAGACCAGTTGGAAGGCTGTTGTTGTAATCTAGGGGAGAGATGATGATAACATGGACTACTTTGGTGGTGGCCAAGGTGAACTGATGTGGATGGATGTGAGGGACGTTTTGCAAATAAAATTCATACATTTGGAGATGGATTAGGTTGGGGATGGCGTAGCGAGATCTGGGTACCATGGATAACTCGATTAATTCTAAAGAGATTGATATTTTTTCTTCTGCTTCTCTCCAGTACCCAATTAGTATAGGTCGGAAAGTTTACATGTAGGGTCTTTTACAAAGTTGGAATGTTCAATAGACCTGAAACATTCGAGAAACACTGCATAGGAGTGCTGATTAACCAAAATAAAAAAAGGAAGTTGACCTCCAACCCTTGTCTTTGTTTTGTCCCAGCTGCAGAAATGATTTTCAGTTGCTCTCTGGCTTGAGTAAACAACACTCCCTGTCACCTTATCCCTCTGACCGCCAGTTCCACTTCTATATTTTCCCTTGGACATGATTCTCACTGACAGTAGAAAGTTCAGCCCCAAGACCTGCAGCTGTGAAAATACTTGCTCCTCTCCAGAACTGTTAGTACTTCTGGGAATCACGTCACAGTGCCAACCACTCACTGGTCCTGAAGTGACCCTGTTATTTTGGGAGGTAGCAAAGGAAATGATATTTTAAAAACCTCAAGTGGCGCTTCTTTGGGCATGGAAAGGTGTAAGTGATAAAATGCTCGCTATGCCCTGGCAGCACTGTGGTTAAAGCGCTCAGCGGCTAACAAAAAGGTCGGCGGTTCGAACACATCAGCCACTCTGGGAGAAAGATGTGACAGTCTGCTTCCATACAGATTTACAGCGTTGGCTATATGGGGAAGTTCTACTCCGTCCTATAGGGTCGTTATGAGTCGGAATCTACTCGACGGCAGTGGGGTTTTTTTTTTTTTTTTAATTTATTCCTAAAGACTAGGGAGTAGACTGGTTCTAAATACTCCCCAGACTCTCTATAGATGTGTCAGCAATGTGGATCTGAGCTCGGTGAAATACACCAGCACCAAAGTGTTTTCTGCAGTTGAATAATTAGACAACAAAGGTGACAAGTTAGGAAAAGCTAACTATCTACTTTTGTTCCTGCTTTAGGATTTTTATTACACACAAAACACAATCTTCAGGCAGATTTAAGAGCAAAGGATAAATTTGTGGTAGATTATTTTTTCATTTGCTCTTTTTTTTAAAATTGTAGTAAGTATATATTTGCCAATTCAACGATATCTACATTACAATTCATTGACATTAATCATGTTCATCATATTGTGCAACTATCACCACTACCCTGTTCCAGTTTTTTTCATCACCCATAACAGACCCTCAGTGTCCCCTAAGCAATGACTCCCTCTTTCCCCCTCCCACCCACTTCTGATAGCCGCTAATAAACTTTGCTGTCTATACAATTGCTTATTCTAGATATTTCACATAAGTGGACTCATACAGTATTTGTCTTTTTGTGACTGACTTATCTTGCTCAGCATAATGTTTTCAAGGTTCATCCGTGTTAGGATGTGTATCAGAGCTTCATTTATCTTTATGGCTAAGTAATGTTCTATTGTATGTATGTATGTACCACATTTTGTTTATCCATTCATCTGTTGATGGACATTTGTGTTGTTTCCACATTTTGGCTACTGTGAATAGCACTGCGATGAACACTGGTGTGTATATATCTGTTTGTGTGCCTGCTTTCAATTCTTTTGGATATATGGAAACGTAGATTTTTAAACTTCTGTGAACAGAGACTATGTTTTATTCATCTCTGTTTCTCAAGCACATCCACAGTGCTTGTCACAGAGAAGGCACTCAAAAAACGTTGCTTTAATAAAGGATTCATCTATGTTTTCATGGGGTATTTGTATGGTATTGTGAGGTGAACATTTTTTGCCTATGTGTCAGAATTGACTCGACAGCAACAGTTTGGATTTTTTGGTTTGGGTGGAGATGGACACTTCCTGTGTTCCATATTTATTTAGAACACTGCTTAGCTACTGTGGTGCTCTGAAGTGAAATAATAAGGAAATCGCTTTTGGTGTGATTTCACATCTACAGATAGATACACTTGCTGACAAGGTGCAGATGTAGATGTACTTCCTGGAAGATGCTTTTGCCACCTAAATTGCACTGAGATGAGGTTATGGATGTGGGAGGAAGGGAAAGTAAGATAAAACTCACAGCTTAATTTCCAGACAGGATTGCTATCTTAAAGATGAATATTGAGTGCTTCCTGTGTGCCAGGCACAGGCACTGGGGATTTATAAGTGATTTGTGATTTGGAATTACCCAGAATACGGTCCAATAGTGATTGCTGTTCTGCACTTTCCTACCATCAGCTCCCCGGTTCAGCACTCCATTCCTTCCGGTCTGTCCTATTGGAAGAGTCCCTTTACCTCCATTTTCTCACCATGCCAATCCCTACTTCTCCTTGTTGGTATGTTAGGCTATGTTAAAAAAACCTTTGCTGTCGAGTTGATTCCAAGTCATAGCAACCCTATAGGACAGAGTAGAACTGCCCCATAGAGTTGCCAAGGAATGCCTGGTGGATTTGAACTGCTGACCTTTTGGTTAGCAGCCATAGCACTTAACCACTACTCCGCCAGGGTTTCCTACTCTATGTTTGTAGTCCTCAAATTGTGGCCCCCAGACCATTAGCATCAGCATTACCTGGTAACTTTTTAGAAATACAAATTGTTGGGCTTATCCTGGACCCACTGAGTGAGAAATGTTGGGGGTGGGGCCCAGTAATCTTGCATTAACAAGCCCTTTAGATGATTTTGAAACACCTTCAAATTTGAGAACCAATGCTGCATATAAAGCTCAGTTGTGAGCATAGCACTTCTTTATTCAACACCCTTCATTATCTTCTTTGATGACAACAATCTAAGCATGTGCTTTCATATCCTTATATTCAAGGCCTTCTACACTAGAACGCCAGCTAGGTTTTCCTATCCATGTTGACATAATCCAAATGAATCTCTTGCTCTTCCCTCCGCTCTCCTGTCTCTGTTAATGTTGGTTTCTCTGTGTCTTAGTCAGAGAAACAGAACCAGCAAGATAGCTCTAGCTCTATGGGCAGTGGTGGTTCAGTGGTAGAATTCTTGCCTTGTGTGTTCGATTCCTGGCCTATGCACCTCGTGCACAGCCACAATCCATCTATCAGTGGAGACCTGCATGTTGCCATGATGCTGAACAGATTTAGCAGAGCTTCCAGACTAGGATAGACTAGAAAGGCCTGGAAATCTCTTCTGCAAATCAGCCAGTGAAAACCCTATAGGTCACAGGAGTCTGATCCACTACTGATCATGGGGATGTCACCGGACCATTCGCCGTGAGTTGGAGGCTGACTTGACAGATATATATAGATTTATTCTGAGGAATTTGTCCTCATTGTACAGAGCTGGTAACTCCAAAATCTGTAGGTCAGGTGATAGGCTGGAAATTCTAGCAGTCTTGTGTTACAGAATTGATAGGTCAGGTGGTGGTGGGGGAAAGATAACTCTGTTACAATGTCTACTTGTCTGGAGGCACTAGACTCACTTGTGAAACCTCCCTTTTTGCTCTTTAGGCCTTCAACTCATTGGATGAGACCCACTCACATTATGGAGTGTAATCTGCTTTACTTAAGGCCAACTAATTTAATCGCATGTTTAACAACATCAGCAAGATGGTTTGACACAGTGACTATACTTTGGACATATTATCAGGAGGGACAAGTCCCTGGAGAAGGACATCATGCTTGGTAAGGTAGAGGGTCAGCAAAAAAGAGGAAGACCCTCGATGAGATGGATTGACACAGTGGCTGCAACAATAGGCTCAAACAAAGCAGTGATTATGAGGATGGCACAGGACCAGGCAGTGTTTTGTTCCGTTGTACGTAGGGTCACTGTGAGTTGTAACCAATTCCATGGCACCTAACAACATCACCGTAACAACATCTAGACCAGTGTTCGACCGAATGAATGCGCACCATAGCCTAGCCAAGTTGACACATAAAATTAACCATTACACTCTACTAGGAATGCCCTTTCTTCTCCCTCTGCTTGTAGAAACCTTATTCATTCTTTAAAGCCCATTAAAATTATACATATTTATCTAAGTAATTTGCGTATTTAGTTTTACCCCATTTCTCAACCCCAATCCTTTCTATCTCTTCAGTACCACTCCCCAGAGAAAACCAATTTAACTATTTCTTCTTATTTCATCTTGTGATTACCTTTGTTTATAATTAATATGCAAATACTTCTATTTTAAAAATAATTTTAAAATATTATCTACTGGGTTTTCACCATGGTAGAAAAAATTTGAAATCACATCCCCACACCCTATCTCCCTTCTTCACTCTTCCTCATATATCATCAGTTGAATCTTAATTCATATCAAATTCATCTTGGTGCCTGGCTACCATCAATGAGTGCCCTGACATGGAACACAACAGAGGGTCCCTGACCGAGCAGGAGAAAAGTGCGGAGCAGAACTCAAATTCATGTGAAAAGACCAGACTTAATGGTCTGACTGAGACTGGAGGAACCCCTAAAGCCATGACTTCTGGACACTTGGTTAATGCAGAACTAAAACCGTTCCTCATGCCCACTCTTCAGACAAAGATTAGACTGGACTATAAAACATACAGTGTGCTTCTTAGTTCAAGCAGATACTCGAGACCAAATGGGCGGCTCCTATCCTGAAGCAGGATGAGAAGGCAGGAAGGGACAGGAACTGACTGAAGGGACACAAGAAACCTGGGGTGGAAAGGGGGAGCATGCTGTCACATTATAGTGATTGCGACTGATGTCACGTAACAATATGTGTATAAATTTTCGTATGAGAAATTAACTTGAACTGTCAACTTTTACCTAACCCACAATAAAAAAGAAAATCATCTTGGATGAAAGGTGATCCCTTTCATGAAATGTTTTCCGATACTGCTTTCTTCCCTACATCCCATTGTGCTTTGCACCTCTCTTTTAGTGCATGCCATATCATATGGTTAACATGCTTGGCTACTAACCGAAAAGTTCAAGTTCACCCAGAGACACCTAGGAAGAAAAGCCTGGTGATCTACTTCTGAAGAATCAGCCTTTGAAAACCCTCTGGAGCACAGTTCTACTCTGACACACGTGAGGTTTTCATGAGTTGGAGTTGACTTGATGGCAACTGGTTACTGGTGCATCCTACTTTGTACTGCAGCAATGTTTGTATGTGTGCATCTCTTATCCCAACTAAGTTGTAAGGGCTGGGAAAGTCAAACCTATGTGTTACCCTCTCTGCATCCTCCCAGAGCATAGCACAGGGCCTGGGACATAGTACACACTTAGTAAATGTTGTAGATTTAATGATAAACTAAAATATTTGCCCAGCCTTTGGAGCTTAATGGTGCTACATCAGTACCGAAAATCAGAATCAAACCTATTGCCATTGAGTTGATTCCGACTCATACCAACCCTGTAGGACAGAGAAGAGCTGCCCTATAGGGTTTCCAAGGAGTGGCTGGTGGATTCAAGCTGCCGACCTTTTAGTTAGCAGCTGTAGCACTTAACCACTGTGCCACCAGGGTTTCCACATCAGTACCAGGAATGTATTTTCCCTTTCAGTATCAGGAATGTATTTTCCCTTTCCAATGTGGTTTTCTGACATGATTGTGGAGACTATTAGACATGGAGTCAGGACACTTGAGCCAGGCCAGCCTTCTTGGTGACTTCTTCGAAGACCTTAGGTAAGGCACCTAACAGCTTTCCTTCCATAAAATGTTAACAGTAATATCTATGGACAGGGTTTTGGTGAGAATCAAATGCAGCAACATACGTTATCAAATATAAGGCATTATGTTGATTCCTTCTATTCAAAACAAACAAAGCAACCCATTTTCTGGTGGCACATAGGGGTATAACCAGTTAATCAGTTGCCGTGAGTCCCGTGTGTTTCAGAGGAGAACTGTGCTCCATGAAGTTTTCATGTCTGTGACTTTTTGGAAGCGGATCACCAGGCCTTTCTTCTGAAGCACCTCTGGGTGGGTTTGAACCACCAACCTTTTGTTTAGCAGCCAAACGCTTAACTATTATGTGCCACCCACGGTTTATCATAGGGCTATAAATTACACTAAAAACCACCTTTAAATAGAAAACTTTATTTTTAGATTATTGAAGGGGTCTTTCTTCTATCATCAGCCCAGGATTTTTTTGGAAGAAATTAAATGTTCTCATTCTCTGAAATGTGAAGAAGAAAATTCAAGCATTTAGTACCATTTACTCGTTGCCTTTGAGTCTATTCCGACTCTTAGTGACCCTATAGGATAGAGTAGAACTGCCCCATAAGATTTCCAAGACTGTAAATCTTTACAGAAGCAGACTGCCACATCTTTCTCCCGTGCTACAGCGGCTGGTGGGTTCAAACTGCCAATCTTTCATTTAGCAGCCAAGCTTTTAACCACTGTGCCACCAGAGCTCTAGTACCATTTACCTATTCTTAATTGTTGATGAGAAATCAGCATTGCTGCCAATTTTTCAGGCTTTGAAGAGATTTCAAGCTTTAGCTTGATGTGATGGTTAAAAAAAAAGAAAAAAAATCAACCAAAGTCACGTTTTTTAAAGCCCTTACACAGGCCCTACTTGAGAAAAGTGTGAGCTACTGTTCTATAGAAACTAATTAAACCTTAAATGTATAACCAACTCTCAATTAGCAAGGTTAATGGGACTACATGCATACATAATTATATCTTACATTTATACAGTGCTTTTAACTTCTTCAAAGCACTTTTCACTGTATTGCATACATAAAACACATGAATTTTTTTTTTTAATCCACAAATAAGGTAAAAGAGAAAACTTGGAATCAATAATTTCAACTTTATACCTTTACGAAGCTATTAGAGCTAGTGTAATTGGCTAACAGGACTTTCACAGCCCTACTCTCTTCTTAACCCCTCTCAACTAAAGGCAAGAAGTGAGACAAAGATCTGGAGCAAGAAGGAAAAGAAACTAAGAGCCATCCCTGAACTAGATCATTAGCCCCAGGGTAATTCAGAATAATTGACTGTATGCGTGATTGTAACCAGAAAGGCCAGAAAGATGAAAAGGTTTAGGAAATGATGCGTAAGTAACAGGCAAGGTTTACAGGGCTACTGTCATTGCCAGTCACTCAACAAGCATTACTGAGCACTTACTGTATGCCAGGCATTGTTGTCAGGGAATAGGATGGAGGCAGCAGTGAACAATTCAGGCACAGCCACTACTGTCATGGGGATGGCCTTCTTGAACGGCAAAGACAAATAATAAACTAGAACATAAATCCACAAACAAGATCATTTCAAGTAACGCAAAATACTGAGACGTCCATAAAATATAGGGATGTGGTGGTGAGTGCCTTGGAGACCAGTTAAAGCCAGTTGCCGTCAGGGTGTTAACCACTCTGGGCTTCCTGGAAGATGAAGCTCTAGAGAAGAGCCTCTCTCATGGAGAGATCAGCAGCAGCAGCCGTGTTGAGAGACACCGTTTTACTGATACCTGACATTCAGTGGCTGCCGAAGTGGAAGAACAAATGAAACACATTTTTGGGAAGCCATGGAAGACATCTCTGAGAATGCCCAGGAAGTACTGGAGGAGACTTAGTATGTGTATGCATAAAAATACCAATTGCCATTGAGTCGATTCTGACTTATGGCAACCCTGTGTGTATCAGAGCAGAACTGTGCTCCATAGGGTTTTAATGGCTGCTTTTTTGGAAGTAGATAGCTAGCCCTTTCTTCCGAATCACCTCTGGGTGGTCTCAAACCTCCAGCCTTTTGGTTAGTGGCAGAGCACATTAAGAGATTCCAGTGCCTTGGGTACAGGATGCAATTTTAGCTAGGGTACCAGGGAAGACCTCTCCAAGGAGGTGGTAATTGAGCTGTCACCAGCAAGAGAAAGAGCCCCCACCCTGTGATGATCTGCCAACCAGAATCATGGAATGAATGGACTCCCCAGGTTTGCTGGAGGGAAGGAGGTAAAGGTGGCCCCAGTCTGTGGTTACTCGTTTTGTGTCCTTTTGTGGAGATTCCAAAAACCTCTCCAGACCCCCTGATTTATTACCTCGACAGTGGAGGCTGCTAATACTGATCACCTTGGCAGGGGTGCTCCAAGGAGTAATGGGTAAACAATTGTGAGGAACTATATAAATGCTAAATAATGACCACAGTAATAACCTTTTTAAAGGCAGCGCCGTGATAGGCAGCTCACACTCGGATGCCTTGGCAAATGGGGAAATCGATAGCTGCTCCCTGTGCACACCAGCACCATCCTTTAAGACAGAAAAAATAAATGAGCCAGTGATCATGATATTCAAAGTGATTAGTGATCAAACAACTGTCTTGAGAGAAAGCTGGTGTGTGAAGTGTAAAGTGGGAGTAGCAAGGTAATGGCACGGTACAGCACGGGGCAGGTAGCGGGTGGGTGGTGACTGCAACTGGGTGACTGCTGGTGCACACGCTGCCCTCTGCGGGGTGGTGATTCTAGTCTCGTCAGGATGAGGCACTGCCACCACCAAAAGCACTGGCTGACAGAAAGTGGGACGAGAAAGAGCCGGATCAGCAGCATCTCTGCCAGTAGCCCCATCTGGCCCTCTTGGCCTTGGTAAGGCACCTCTGGAGGAGGACAGAGAAGCCAGTACGGAGGGGCCCTTCCTTGGAAGCACACCAAGGAAGTGGAGAGGGAGGGAAGAGGGGAGTGAGCATTGCTTTTCTCTTTTGTAGAATGAAAAATGCCGAGGCCTAGAGAGATGTTAGTTGTCTTCATACCTGAGCCTTCTTATGTGATTAGAAAGATGAACCGGTGCTCCTAGCTGCTCCTCCTGCTTCCCCCAAAACCTCTCCCCCAAATATAACATAGTGCCACAAGAAATGAATTCTTTTTTTCTGGCTCCTTCCAGCTTTTTGATATAAACATGCATGTGCCTGAATGCTGTGTTCTATCCCTGCCCCACATCAACAATCACATATGAAACTACAGACACACACACAAATACACACATGCACACACACACATACACACATGTGCACGCACACACACATGCACATTGCATGTATATACGTACCCATGTGCACACATATGCATAGACATACATGCACACACATACAAGTATATGCACATACACGCACAAGCACGTACACACACGCACATATATACATACACATGTGCACATACATACACAATACATATATGCACACACACGCATACACATGTACACATACACACATGCACATATATACATATACATGTGTGCACACACGTACACACGCAGTGACTTCTTTGTTAAGCCCTGGCTCAGCTATTATAGAAAGAAGTGCCTGTGGAGTGTAGGCCACATAGCAGAAACTTTTAAATTATTGTTGCTGCCTCTCTGAAAAGCAGAAAGGAGGTTAAGGGAATAAAAACGGGAAACATGCATAGTATAGACATTCCATAGCATCTTCTGCAGTCCTTGATTTTATGGCTGTTACCTAACACTTAGCACTTGACTCCATATCTTCTGGGCAAGTCATGCTCCCACTGTGGGACAGGTAGGCTCAGACGATCTCTGACATGCCAGGAGCCCCCAGTGCATACTACACTATTTACGGTTTGACTAGAAATTAAGGAGTTTAAAAGAATATGGCAAAAATGTCCCTCAACAGATGAATGGATAAACAAAATGTGGTACGTACATAGAATGGAATATTATTCAGCCATAAAGAGAAATGAAGTTCTGATACAGGCTGCTACAGGGATGAACCTTGAAAACATTATGCTGAGTGAAATAAGTCAGACACAAAGGACAAATATTGTATCATCTCGCTTATATGAAATATTCAGAATCGACAAATGCATAGACATATGTTTATAAGTGGTTACCAAGGGCTGGGGAAGAAGGGAGTGGGGAGTTACTGCTTAGGGTTACTGAGTTTCTGTTTGGGGTGATGCAAAAGTTTTGGAAACAGAAGTGAAGGTTGCACAACACCGTGAATGTAATTAATACTACTGAATTGTGCACTTAAAAATGGTTAAAATGGCAAATTATATATATATTTTACCATAATTAAGTAAAAATTAAAAAAAGATTATAGCAAGATAATTCTAGTCTTTAGGAAATTATGGTTTAAATGAGAGTGGGAGGAGATCGTGATCCTTAGGAAAAAAATCTAATTGATTTTAACCAAATGGAACAATTTTTAAATGTTAAATACTCTGGGATATTGTAATTAAAGTACTTTGGGCTAGCATGCTGCATGGAATACAGTATGTGCTCAGTTAATTTTCCACTGCTAAGTAAGGCATGATTTCAATTTCCATCTACCAATATCTCAGGCTGCTTGTATCTGAACTCATTTGTTTAAGTGTTTTGTTTTGCAAAAATAGTCATGGAGGAATATGGCAAAAATTGTCTTCAGGATATGTGGTCATTTTTAGGGACAAATGAGACTGGACTAGTTTAACTTATTAGCAGGAATGTCTAAATGCCTTCCAGATTTTGTCTGGTAAGTGTTTGTAATGCCTTGGACCACAAAGTGGGAGGAAACGTTATAAGGAGAGAAAGTACCTGCTCAGATCCTGGGCTTTTAAATGAAGCTAATCCATATAACCTACATAACTAGTTGCTGTAGAGTCAGCTCCAACTTACGATGTGTCAGAGCAGAACTGTGCTCCACAGGGTTTTCAATGGCTGATTTTTTAGAAGTAGATCCGCAGGTGCCTCTGGGTGGGACTTGAATCTCTAACCATTTGGTTAGCAGCTGAGTGCATTAACCATTTGTACCACCCAGGGACTCCAAGCTAATTCAAATCCAACAAAAATCCAGTATCAAATGTCAAGAAATGGTTCCCAGTTATTGTCTTGGACCCTTTATTTCATCTTGCCTATTTCCCCCACCACGTCTGTATTTCTGCTTCTACTTGGCACTTGTTTTCTTGACTCCTTTTCTCTTCCTAGCTTCTAGCTCTCTGCTCACCTCTTTGGACCCGTTGACTAACTTGGTACTTCTGCTTTCCACCTTTGGCACTCCCTTGAAAATAGATGGCTTATGTTTATTGTCTGACTCTTTCAATTCTGGCTGTTCAGAAGTTCTGCTGCTACTCAGTCTAGTTTTGACCCTAGGACCTTTCCTGGCTTTGACATGTCACATTGGGATTCATGCTGGTCTTGACTTCCCCAGAAGGAATATCTGGCCCAACTTAAACTTCACAGGGAACTGAGACCTTGCTGGTGGTAAAATTTCTACCATCTTATTCCTTTGCACTGTTTGTTTCCTCCTGTCTTTGACTTTTTCTATTTAATTAAGTCTGGCTTCTAACTGGAGCCCTGGTGGTACAGTGGTTAAGAGCTTGGCTCCTAACCAAAAGGTCAGCAGTTCAAATCC
>NW_004444018.1:1490927-1522850 GCF_000243295.1 Trichechus manatus latirostris
AACTGGAGCCCTGGTGGTACAGTGGTTAAGAGCTTGGCTCCTAACCAAAAGGTCAGCAGTTCAAATCCACCAGCCACTCCTTGGAAACCCTATGGCGCAGTTCTACTCTGTCCTGTAGGGTCACTGTGAGTCGGAATTGACTCCACAGCAACGGATTTGGTTTTTTGGTTGGCTTCTATGTAGTTGATCCTCTTCTAGTATCCCTTTGTAAGACTTAAATGGAACTGAGAGTCAGTGATACCTGTTTGCTCAAATAAGTTTGATTGCTGGGAGAAACTGCGGAATCTGTAGTGTCTCTATAAAAAACTAAAAAAAACCAAAACAAACCTGTTACTGTTGAGTCAATTCCAACTCATACGACCCTATAGGGCAGAGTGGAACTGCCCTATATGGTTTCCAAGGAGCAGCTGGTGGATTTGAACTGCCAACCTTTTTGTTAGCAGCTGATCTCATAGTATCTCTATAGCACTGATCAAATGCCATTTAACCCTATTAGTAGGCATACTGCTCTGACTTGCCAGGGAGTCAGTGAATAAGTTGATAAATATTTGTCAAATGAATGAATGAATAAATATCAGTTCCTAAATTCATGCTAGTTGTGTAGCATTGTATCAGGTGGTTTAAATAATATAAAACATAAGGCTTTGTCCTTGGCATAAGAAGTACATTTTCTCATACTCATTCACAAGAACACTTTTTTGAAATACCCCAGAGGGCCATACCAAGTTCCCTACTTTCCCTGGAAAACAAGAAGTCATTTCTTAATACACAACCAGCTTCATTTTGGGAAAATGGGACATTAGCAAAGCATTGGTTATGGCAGTAACAGGGACTTCTGAGCTAATGCACTATAGAAGTGGAACATTTCATTAATATCAGCAGATTTTCTACATTACATCTTCTACAAAATAAAAGATAACATTTTCTACATAAACAACAAAATGCATAAAACATAAATGAATAGTATGAAGTGAACACCCATGCAACCACCACCACCCATATCAAATAATAAAATTTTGACATCATTCCAGAAGCCTCTACTCTCTAGTCTGTTATAATAGTCTTCTATTTATTTTTCATTGTAACTTTACCATGCTCTTTGATTGAATTGTGTCCCCCAGAAAGAAATGTGAAAAATCTTAACTCCTGTACCTGTAAATATGATCCTGTTCGGAAATAGGAGTTTTCTTTTGTTACATTAATGAGGACATACCAGAGGAGGGTGGGTCCTAAACCTGATCACTTTTGAATGGTGTCTTATAAAAAAAGCAGAATAGACACAGACACACACAGGGTAAGAGAGATGCCATGTGAAAATACATCTGTCTTCACAAGGAATGGCAAGGAACACCCAGGGCTACCAACAAGGAAGGACTTTCCCCTAGAGCTAATGCACTGATTCAGACTCCTAGCCTCTGAAACTGAGAGGCAATCAATTCCTGTTTATGAAAGCTACCCAGTTGTGGTAGATTTTTGTTATGGCAGTCCTAGGAAACTAAGACAACTACCTTTATAAACACCCACAACTAAAGTTTTGTTTTATTCAGTTTTGAACTTACAATAGAGTAAAACAAAGAAACAAAGCAAAATAAAAACAAATAAAACAACTGCAAGTACATTCAATATTGTATGTGAAAAAAACATATATATATGTATAATATTTTAAAGTGTACTGATCTCTCTACATATGATATTTTAAAGTATACTGATCTCTATTGGTGATAAAGACATTTACTCCTTAGTCCACTTTTAAGTTTGCTGATTGCCAGTTGTCTTACTCTTTAATACTTCAAAGGTACCATTTCCAAAGCTGCCTTTGGTCTTATACTAATGATTTTCTGGATTCAATGGAACTTTGAAGGGTACTGAGCTCATCATGATGAAATGGATGTTGACATTCCATGATCATTGCAGTAATTATTCTTAATTTGTACTTTGCTTCAAAAAGTCTCTCCCTCTACCCCTTAAAGTCTGTACTTTCAAAATGGTATCTACAGCTTTAATTATACCTGACAATAAACTGCTCTCACCACAAAATGTGTTTGATCATGGACCACACCAGATTATATAATCAGATAACTTTATCTTCACATACATTTTTTTAAAATCCCATTTGTATTGAGCTCCTAAATAGTATAATACTAACACTGGTGTTCTTAACTGTCTTTGTAATTATTGTTTGTAATTATTGCAAATCAAAGTTGTGAAAAATGATTCAATGCTAGTTTAATTATCTACCAAACTGAGGTGAAATGATCCTTTAAACTACTGTATACTGAACAAGTCTACAGAACGAAAATTGAAATAGAATGTGGGCAACTTTATCTCCCCTTTAATAATTAGAAGGTTGACAGGAGATGGAAGCTATTAACAATACAAGTAATAGAATAAATAATATGTCTGAAGTTACACATAAGTTCATATAAACATCAACAATAAAAGATATCTTTTACTTTCCCCACAATCTTTTTCTTATCTATTTCCAGTTTGGCATGTATCTTTCTAGTATTTTTTTATATGCTATATATATATATATATATATATATATATATGGTTAGTTCAACTACATCTGTTGAAAGAGAAGAAGGTAAGGCTTAATATCATTAGTCAGAACTAGGCCAGGGGCCAACAGTGGAACAGACCATCAATTGCTCACATGCAATTTTAATCTGAAGTTTAATCTGAAGCTGAAGAAAATTAAAACAAGTCCAAGAGAACCAAAATACAACCTTGAGTATAACCCACTTGAATTTGAAGACCATTTCAAGAACAGATTTGATGCACTGAACAGTAATTACCAAAGACCGGATGAGTTGTAGGATGACTCAAGGACATCATCCATGAAAAAAGCAAAAGATCATTAAAAAGACAGGAAAGAAAAGACCAAAATGGATGTCAGAAGAGACTCTGAAACTTGAACATAGAGCAACTAAAGTGAATGGAAGAAATGATGAAGTAAAAGAGCTGAACACAAGATTTCAAAGGGCAGCTCTAGAAGACAAATTAAAGCATTATAATGAAATCTGCAAAGACCTGGAGTTAGAAATCAAAAGGGAAGAACATTCTCAACGTTTCTCAAGCTGAAGTAACTAAAGAAAAAATTCAAGCCTCGAGTTGCAATTTTGAAGGAGTCTATGGTCAAAATATTGAATGACACAGGAAGCATCAAAAGAATATGGAAGGAATACAGTCAGTGTACCAAAGAGAATTGGTAGACATTCAACCAGTTCAAGAGGTAGCTTATGATCAAGAACTGGTGGTATTGAAGGAAGAAGTCCAAGCTGCACTGAAACCATTGGTGAAAAACAAGGGTCCAGGAATTGATAGAATACCAATTGAGATGTTTCAACAAACAGATGCAGTGCTAAAGGTGCTCACTTGTCTACACCAAGAAATTTGGAAGACAGCTACCTGGCCAACTGACTGGAAGAGATCAATATTTGTGCCCATTCCAAAGAAAGGTGATCCAACAGAATGTGGAAATTGTCAAACAATATCATTAATATCACAGACAAGTAAAATTTTGCTGAAGATAATTCAAAAACGATTGCCACAGTATGTCAACAGGGAACTGCCAGAAATTCAAGCCAGATTCAGAAGAGGATGAGGAACCAGGGCTATCATTGCTGAGGTCAGATGGATCTTGGCTGAAAGCAGAGAAAACCTGAAAGATATTTACTTGTGTTTTAATGCTTATGCAAAGGCATTCAACTGTGTGGATCATAACAAATTATGGATAACATTGGGAGGAATGGGAATTCCAGAACACTTAATTGTGCTCATGAGGAACATGTACATGGACTAAGAAGCAGTCATTTTAACAGAACAAGGGGCTACCTCATGGTTTAAAATCAGTAAAGGTTTGTGTCAGAATTGTATCCTTTCACCAGACTTATTCAATCTGTATGCTGAGCAAATAATCAGAGAAGCTGGACTATATGAAGAAGAATATGGCATCAGGATTGGTGGAAGACCAACCGATGATATGCAGAAGACACAACCTTGCCTACTGAAAGTGAAGAGAACTTGACGTACTTACTGATTACGATAAATGACTACAGCCTTCAGAATGGATTACACATCAACATAAAGAAAACAAAAAACCTCACAACTGGACCAATAAGCAACATCATGATAAACAGAGAAAAGATTGAAGTTGTCAAGGGTTTCATTTTTCTTGGATGCACAATCAATGTCCACAGAAGCAGCAGTCAAGAAATCAAATGACATATTTTATTGGGCAAATCTGCTGCAAAAGACTTCTTTCAAGTGTTGAAAAGCAAAGGTGTCACTTTGAGGACTAAGGTGTGCATGACCCAAGCCATGGTATTATCACTTGCCTCAAATGCCTTCGAAAGCTGGACAATGAATAAGGAAGTCCAAAGAATTAATGCCTTTGAATTATAGTGTTGGTGAAGAATATTGAATATACCATGGACCGCCATAAGAACAAACAAGTCATGTATTTTGGACATGTTATTAGGAGGGAACAGTCCCTGAAGAAGGAAATCATGCTTGGTAATGTAGGGGGTCAGCAAAAAAGAGGTAGACCCTTGATGAGATGGTTGAGATGGATTGTGAGGATGGCTCAGGACCAGGCAATATTCGTACTGTTGTACATAGGGTTGTTATGAGTCAGAAACAACTTGAAGGCACCTAACAGCAACATATATATATATATATATATATAAACACACATAAACATATATACATACATCCATAGGAAACCCTGGTGGCATAGTGGTTAAGAGCTATGGCTGCTAACCAAAAGGTTGGCAGTTTGAATCCACCAGGCGCTCCTTGGAAACCCTATGGGGCAGTTCTACTCTGTCCTATAGGGTTGCTATGAGTTGGAATCGACTCGACGGCAACGGGTTTGGATACATACATACACACACACACACACACTCACACACACATATGGGACAGTTCTACTCTGTCACATGGGGTCGCTATGGGTCTAAATTGACTCGATGGCATGTAATAACAACAAGGGAGACTAGATAAGATGATACAGCAATAATTCAGGCACTAGGAAATAAGGTTTGACTAGGCTGGTGGTGGGTGGCAATGGTTTGGAAAGAAAGGGATGGATGCAGCACACATTCTATGGGGAAAACTTGGCTTCTTTCTTTCTGTCTTTTTAGCCATTCGGTCTTAATGCTGTTCAGCCTTCCTGATTTATTTCCCTTTCCGTATATGCTTTCCTTCTTCCCTTGGTAGCCTACTTTTTCTTTCCCTTTTTTTCTTCTCTCTTCTTTACTCGCATTTTAAAAAGCTCTCTTATTACCTTCCTATACAGGAAGATGACTCAATCAGTCAAGCAGACGTCAAATGAGAGATGTGGCTGGAAATTCATTAACCATAAGATGTACTAATTAGAATATGTTTCTACTGATTTTCTCTTCAGTTAGAAAGAAGGAAAGAAAAGAGAAGAAAGGTGGTAAGGAAAAAAGAGGAGAATAGAAAATGAAAAGACAGGGGCTTTCATTCATTCATTCAAGAAATATTTACAGTGTTTCCAGAGTAAGAGACAGAATCAAAGAGGTGAAATATAATATTATTTTATTGTAATTTTGTTATATTTTCTCCTTCTAACTTAGTTGGTGTAAAGTATAGATGCCAGGGTGGAAGACAAAAGATTAAAATATGATGCATAGTCTCCTTCCCTACCTACAATGTGCCTGTTGTTTCTCATATCAAAAATTGGAGTCTAACTCCTTACCACTTGAATCTTGGCTGGACTTAGTGACTGGCTCAAGCAATAGAATGCTGTGCAAGTGACATTCTGGGACTTCTGAGGCCAGGCTGTAAGAAGCCTAGGTGTTTTGGAATATTTACTCTTTGGATGCTCCCTTTCAAAACCCAGCCACCAAGTTAGGAGAAACCCAAGACACATGGAGAGGCCACCCGTAGTCACTCCAGTTGGAAGCCCTAAACAAGCTTTCAGCTAGTAGTCAGGTTCCTCTGCCAGTCAGGTTTACTCTGCAAGCCACGTGAGGACAAAAATCTGGGACATCCAGCCCAACTGAGCCTTCAGATGACTGCAGCCCCAGCTGACATCTGACTGCAACTTCATGTGAGACTTTAAGCAAGAACTGCCCAGCTAATCTCAGTAACCTCAGAACAATATGAGACAAGAAAAAATTACTGTTTTAAACCAGTGAATTTTGGAGTGGTTTGTTATATAGCAATAGTTATCTAGAACATTTCGTCTTCCTTCATTCTTACATAAGACATAAAAGATGTTGTTGTTAGGTGCCATCAAGTTAGTTCTGACTCATAGTGACCCCATGCATAACAGAATGAAATACTGCCCGGTCCTGTCCCATCCCCACAGTAGTAGGTATGTTTGAGCCCATTGTTTCAGCCACTGTGTCACTCCATCTTGTTGAGGGTCTTCCTCTTTTTCACTCATCCTCTACTTTACCAAGCATGGTGTCCTTCTCCAGGGATTAGTCCCTCCTAATAAGGTGTCCAAAGTAAGCATCCTTGCTTCTAAAGAACATTCTGGCTGTACTTCTTTCAAGACAAATTTGTTCATTCTTCTGGTAGTCCATAGTCTAGTCAATATTCTTCTCCAACACTATAATTCAAGTGCATCAATTCTTCTTTGATCTTCCTTTTTCATTGCCCAGCGTTCGCATGCATATGAGGCGATTGAAAACATCATGGCTTGGGTCAGGTGCACCTTAGTCCTCAAAGTGACGTCTTTGCTTCTTAACACTTGAAGGAGGTCTTTTGCAGCAGATTTGCCCAATGTAATATATCATTTGATTTCTTGACTGCTGCTTCCATGGGCGTTAATTGTGGAGCCAAGTAAAATAAAGTCCTTGACAACTTCAATCTTTTCCCTGTTTATCATGATGTTGCTTACTGGTCCAGTTATGAATATTTCTGTTTTCTTTATGTTGAAGTGTAATCCATACTGAAGGCTGTGATCTTTGATCATCGTCAGTAAGTGCTTCAAGTCCTCTTCACTTTCAGCAAGCAAGGTTGTGTCATCTGCATATCGAAGGTTGTTAATGAGTCTTCCTCCAATCCTTATGGCATGTTCTTCTTCATATGAATGTTTCAAACATTCACATGTTTATGAAATGTTTGAAAGATTTATAATGATGCCCAGAAAGCATGTGTATTTTTTCCATGAGTATTTTTAATTTTAAAGATTATTATTCATTAGCACTGGAATTGGAATCTGAATTGACCTATTCTTAATCAGAAATCTTAGAAAATACTTAAGCAAATATTTAACACTATAATATTTTGAGTACTGGCCAGGGTAATGTGATAAAGATATGACAAAATAGTTAGTGAGTCATCAGAACATGGGTTAAAATCCTAGTTATGTCATTTATCTCTGTGTGACCTAGGGAAAATTATTTAACATTTGTGATTCCTGGTTTCTAAGGCCCTAATGTATTTGAAAGTATTTAGTAATGCCTGGCAAAACATAGATATTCAAGAAGCATTACTTTCGTTTTCTTCTATGAAACTCCTGTGTTCGTAAGTGCAATCATGTTGAAGCTTAGCACAATTTCATATTGCCTCCTAAAACCAGGTATTTTTATTATTTATCAAATATTTTCTTTGATAAATATTTCATAAGCTTCCATAGTGTTGCTTTTAGTACTGTGATCTACCTTTGTTTTCCTATGGGGTCAACTTGTTTAATAAATTTTGAGGACTCATTTTGTTGTAGATTCTCGGAAAGGTACTTTTGTATCAACCTTCTTTGGTTTTCAAGGACATGACCCTGGTTCACTTCTTGAAAGTGGTTCCCTACCCAAGAGCAAATGTTCATAAGTTAAGTGCATATCCAATAAGAATTTTAATTCAGTTCATCATATGTTTATGTATTTAAATTTAAGAGTCAAATTGATATAATTGGTAACATTACGCATTTGCTTTGATTTGAGATGCCAAGTGATTGAAAAAAATTTTAATTTAGAAGTGAATTACCTTGCTTATTTGAATTTATCATTTTTGCATAATTAGAATGAACTAATTTAATTTGAAGTTATCCTTTTAAATGACTTAAATGAACTAATTTAATTTGAAGCTATCCTTTTAAATGACTTGAGATACTCAAGGCCGTATGATTAGTGGAGTCGTCCTGAATAGTACTGTCTCATGGGTGGGAAAGTATAAAAGTGCAACTTGTAAAGCCTGGAGTCAGAAGTTTTAAGTTTGATTCTTCCTCCATTAATTTTTTCTTTTCCTGTTTTGTTTTGTTCCCCTCACCTCACTCTAGGCTGCTTTATGTTTTCCAGCGAGACCACACTTTGCATTGGGTGATGGCTCCTTTCTCAACTTCGTTCTCATTTCATGTCATTTGCACTCAGTGTTTAGCTGATATCTCAGTTCTGCAAAGAGATGGCTGGTTACTCATTTGGTGAGTTGCGGTAGAATCCCCAAGACAATTCTCTTTAAGTGGACTGAGGTTCATGGAGTAAATACTGCTTCATGATGATGCATTTTAATGAGTCTTTTGTTTTTGTTTGGACATCAGACTACCACAGCCTTGGATTTAAAGCTGTCTGGTGCAATTTTACTACACAACAGTTTGAATTGAAGCCCTGACAATATATTTGAAATATGAAAGTGTAGGCAGCTTTTAGTTACATATTTGAAGGGATTGGTGGGTTACTTGTGCCCAGGAAGCCCAGCCCTGCAATCACTGGACATTTTCCAAAGGCATAGGAGCCAGTTGGTCCAATAAATGATAGAAGCCCAATTGCTATCTCCCTGGGAGGTTCTGAGGCAACAGGTTACTCACCTGGTCTATGATATCGCTGCTGTCCTGCTGAGATCACCTGTTGGAAGTACGGTGTCTTACCTAACCAGATTAGAAGGATCCAGTTTCTCTAAGGTCTCAGTTTGCCAAAAAGATAGCACTCACACTTCTCCATTAGTGGGGCTTCCACTTTGCTGGGAGGGCTGGGAAACTCTAAACTTTAACTCACTGCTTTGCTAGAGAACCTCCCCTTTCTTTCCTACTGGGTCTTGGGAAGATGGAAGTATTGTTTATGTTTTAGCCATACCATTTGAGTCTGTGTTTTTGTGTAAAGGCATACTCATTTAGACAAGAGTTCCATCCCTGGGATTAGAAAATCAATCCTTAATCAGAGTAATGAAATGTCACGTGTTCAATCTGCTAATGTGCCTTGGAGAGAGATGGCGTGTTTTTCTCCAGTTGATGGAAGCCCCTTTTAATGGATATAAGATATCCTCACTAGGCCTTTACTCAGCTGAACTAACACACGTCAGAACCAAAAGTATTCTTAAAGCAGGAATCGATCCCTACTTTCTGGTCCATGTCCCTTTAATCGTCCCAGCTTCTCCTCACTTTGCGATTGACTTTCTCTAGCATTAAAATGACTCCTTATTGAACTTATTAGTGGAACTTGCCATATTGTATCACTTAACTTTATCTATCTGCTTATGGTTTTTAATTTTTTCCCATGAAGCAGTTCTGCACTAAATCCTTATTTACTCTCTCTTTTTTTTTTTCTTAACAGCAAAAGGCAAACATCCCCTTTATTGTTTATATTTACATTTGCTTCTGTAAACAAAGCTGGTGTGATGGCTAAGGTTGTGTGTCAAGTTGGCTGGGCCATGATTCTCAGTGGTTTGGCAGTTAGAATGTAGTCTGGCAGTTGTATGATGTTGTGATCACTTCCATGATGAGATTTGATATAATGTGATCTCCTCTATGATGGGATCTGCTGGGAGTAGCCAGTCAGGTGTAAGGGCGTGTCCTTGTGGGTGTGGCCTGCATCGAATATAAGTGGACATTCTGGCAAGGCTCATGGGCTTCTGCTTGCTCTGGATCCTGCAGCTGGCTCCTGTTCGTCTGATCTCAGTTCTTGGGACTTGAGCTAACAGCTTACCTGCGGTCTTGCTTGATAATCTTGGGATTCATATATATTCACCAGCTAGGTGGCAATACCTTCAGGGTTGAGGCAGTGTTCTCCAGGAGGCTGTATTTGCTCTAAACCAGCACCCAGCATATGGTGCTGTTTCTCCCATAGCCAGGATTCATGGATCCAGTAATTAAGGGGTGAAAATGGGAGTGGCACCACTCACTATTATTCCTAGTGACACACTCACAAAATTTTTGCTTCCTGTCCCTGCAACCTTATGCTCTGCAGGTCTAGAGGTCTTAATTCCAAAAGGAGAAATTCTCCCACCTGGAGACACATCACTGATTCTATTGAACTGGAAGCTAAGAATGCCACCTGGCCACTTTGGGCTACTTGTGCCTCTGGATCAACAGGCTAAGAAGGAAGTCACCGTATTGGCTGGTGTGATTAATCCTGATTACCAAGAGGAAATTGGATTCATATTATACAATGATGCTAAAAAGAGTATGTCTAGAATGCAGGAGGTCCCTTAGGGCATCTCTTAGTACAACCATGCCCTTTGATTAAAGTCATTTGATAACCACAGCAGCCCAATTCCAACATGACTACTAATGGCCCAGACCCTTCAGAAATGAAAGGTTGGGTCACCCAACAAAGAACCATAACCAGTTGAGGTGTTTGCTGAGGGCAAAAGGAATACAGAATGGGTGGTAGAAGAAGGTAGTTCTAAATACCAGTTATGACCACATGACCAGTTGCAGAAATGAGGACTGTAATTGTTATGGGTATTTCTGCTTTGTATGTGTGCATCAAATATTTTTGATTTCTTCACTTATAAAATGTAAGATGTAAACAGGGCTAGTGAATTTTTGGTTGTATGTGTTTGTTGTATCATGTTAGGTGCAAGTATGACTTTATAATTGTCTTTATTCAGAGATTATGTATGGTTTAAGGATATGTGTACAGGTACAAAGTTGACAAGGGGTGGGCTGTGATGGTTAAGGTTGAACTTTCCACTGTTGAACATTAACCAAACTTCCTCATCACTGCTTCCCATCCCATCCTAAAACTCCATCAACTTTTTTCTGTCATCCAAGTTTTTCATATACACTCAAGATGGTAGTCAACAAAGATTAACTGTATCTTCACATGAGTTTTTATTTATTGTTTTTTACACAATAGCTGTAATCCGTTTTCTCAAGGAGTTTTCAATGGGATTGAGGAAATTAAGCAGATAAATTGATTACTAACATGAGAATCTCATTATAAAATATTTCTACAACTCAAAATGTGGAATAAGTTAGATCCCTTTTTAAGGGGAAGGGCCTTAGTATAAGTTGACTTTAAAGACCCTCAGATTGTACATTTTTTGAAAACATAGCTTTATTAAAATACAGTTCACAGATCATCTTATTCTTTAGATCAGTGCCATGGTGAGAATGTGGGGCACAGTCTTGGTCACCTCAGTATTTAATTTATATGGAGAAAGTGATATAATCTCCCAAAGCACCTGAATTGATTTTGCCTTGAGTCTTTCTTTGATTGTGAATTCCTATAATTACAAAATATAGAGAAGGAAGAAAGTTGGTGTTCACTCTAACTCTTTAGTTTTACATACCAGTAATAGAGGCTTGCTTACTTGGCCAACCAGCTGGAAAAGATCCATATCTGTGCCCATTCCAAAGAAGTTGATCCAACAGAATGAGGAAATTATCAAACAATATCATTAATATCACACTCAAGTAAAATTTTGCTGAAAATAATTAAAAAATGATTGTCACAGTACATCAACAGGGAAATGCCAGAAATTCAAGCTGGATTCAAAGGGGACGTGGAACAAGGGATATTGTTGCTGATGTTAGATGGATCTTGGCTGAAAGCAGAGAAAACCAGAAAAATCTTTACCTATGTTTTATTGACTATGCAAAGGCTTTCAACTGTGTGGATCATAACAAATTAGGATAACATTGCAAAGAATGGGAATTAAAGAACACTTAATTGTGCTCATGCAGAACCTGTACATAGACGAAGAAGCAATCATTCAAACAGAACAAGGGGCTACCTCATGGTTTAAAATCAGGAAAGGTGTGTGTCAGAGTTGTATCCTTTCACCATACTTATTCAATCTATATGCTGAGCGAATAATCAGAGAAGGTGGATTATATGAAGAAGAACGTGGCATTAAGATTGGAGGAAGACTCTTTAACAACCTTCAATATGCAGATGATGCAACTTTGCTTGCTCAAAGTAAAGGGCTCTTGAAGCACTTGCTGATGAAGATCAAAGACCACAGCCTTCAGTATGGATTACACCTGAACATAAAGAAAACAAAAATCCTCACAACTGGACCAATAAGCAACATCATGATAAACAGAGAAAATATTGAAGTTGTCAAGGATATCATTTTATTTGGATCCACAATCAACATACATGGAAACAGCAGTTACAAAGTCAAAAGACATTGCATTGAGCAAATCTCCTGCAAAAGACTTCTTTCAAGCATTAAAAAGCAAAGATACCACTTTGAGGACTAAGGTGGGCCTGACCCAAGCCATAATTCAAAGGCATCAATTCATCTTCGGTCTTCCTTTGAATTATGGTGTTGGCAAAGAATTTTAAATATACCATAGACTGCCAGAAGAACAAACAAATCTGTCTTAGAAGAAGTACAGCCAGAATGCTCCTTAGAAGTGAGGATGGCAAAACTTTGTCTCATGTACTTTGGACATGTTATCAGGAGGGACCAGTCCCTGGTGAAGGAATCACGCTTGGTAAGTTAGAGGGCCAGGGAAAAAGAGGCATACCCTCAACAAGATAGTGGCAGTGGCTGCAACACTGGACTGAGACATAGCAATGATTGTGAGGATGGCGCAGGACCGGGCAGTGTTTTGTTCTGTTGTACACAGGGTCGCTATGAGTCGGAACCTACTCGACAGCACCTAACAACAGCAATTGAGGCTCAGTGGTAGGAGGTCATTAAGATCATCCAATTATTTGTTTGGTTATCTGGACTACATTGGTGAAAGAAGGGATGCAGAAAAACAGAAGCATTTAAGAGATATTAAACCTGTTGCAGTCAAGTAGATTCTGACTCATGGTGACTTTATGTGTGTCAGAGCAGAACTGTGCTCCATAGGGTTTTTGATGGCTGATTTTTCAGAAGTAGAAGTAGAATGCCAGGCCTTTCTTTTGAAGTGCTTCTGTGTGGACTCGAACCTCCAACCTTTTGGTTAGCAGCTGAGTGCATTAACTATTTCCACCAGCCAGGGACTCTGAGAGATATTTAGGAATTGTAATAGCATTGACTGAATGTCTGGTTGTGAGCTGAAGAATTCGGCAGTGAGGGAGAGGGAAGATTTAAAGATGTTGCTTGGGTCTTTAGTGTTAGCACCCATCCAAATGGGAGGCGTTCACTTTAAAGGAGGACAAATATATCTTCAGAGAAAGATTGTAAGTTCAGTTCTGGGTGTGTTGAGTTTTGGATGTCTTCGTAAATCCAAGACAATGCATTTCACAGGAGGAAACTCACAGTGTGGAGCCACAAAAGTTTAGTGAAGAAAATATTTCCAAGGGAAGTTATCATTCAGAGCTGCTGTGAGGCCAAGTGAGATAAAGATGGAAAAGCGTCTGATAGACTTAGCTATAAGGAAGTTGTTGATGTTCTTGGCAAGAGATGTTCCAATGGAGTAGTGGGGTTAAAAGCCAGACTGCAGTGGGCTGCGAAATGAGTGAAGGTGAGGAAGTATAAAAAGTGAACACAAACAACTATGCATGAGTCTGGGGCAGTCAAGGAGAGAGTAGAAGTAGAGCAGTACTTGCAAGGGAAAAATATAGAGATTGGGTTTTATTTGATGTGAGAGAGAGTTGACCATGTTCAAGTACTGATGATAAGAGGCCAATTTTTCTACTGAGGTAATTTTTTCTCTTTCTGGTTCCTGACTTCTGTGTAAAGGTTTGTGTTGTTCCTGGGAATCCCTGAGCAGACCTTTTAGGAACATGAGAATTACCTCTTGCTAATCCATTATCAACTCACTCTTACTAACTAGCTCTTGTTATCAGCTCAGAAGCCAGCCTTCCGCTTGGACTACTTTCCAGATGCTCACATTTAAAAAAGGTATCTCTCAAATTTGTTAACGGGGCTAAAGAAAGTCAAACCAATTTTCTCACATTTCAAACTGGCCTGTGTGTAAGTTCCAAGTGGGAAATTAACATTTTAGAGAAATTTTTAAAGCTTTTAAGAAATCATTATTTATGATTAATATTAATCACACATTTAGTAACTGACTTCCCTTTATATTTACCCAATTATTATTTACTGATTACCTATTATATAGAAGTGCTTGGCATTAAACACCTAAAGATGTTTCAAGTGAAAGTCTTGATTTTTAAGTATTGTATATTTTGGAGATAAATTTTGGGGATTTATGATGATTTTCTACATTTTTGGTGCACTATTCTCTGCTATATGTGAAAGCAGTGTTCTTTAAGGTATAGCTGAAACTTCTTTGACACCTTACGTCCAAATTTCCTTTCAATTTCTGAAATAGGCCCTATTGTGTGATTCTTTGTAGGAAAAAGGGTCCTGTGTCTGATTGTAGAAGCTGAAAGGGCCATATATCGTCTCTCACTAACCACTGGCAGCTGAGATGCAGGCGGCTGACCCAGAATCAGGCAATGAGCTCTCTCAGCAAGGACAGCACATCTTTTTTTTTTTTTTAATCGTTGTGCTTTAAGTGAAAGCTTACAATTCAAGTTAGTCTCTCATACAAAAATTTATACATACGTTGTTTTGTGACCCTAGTTGCTCTCCCTATACTGTGATAACACACTCTTCCTTTCTACCCAGGATTTCCTGTGTCCATTCAACCAGCTCCTGACCCAGGACAGGACATCTTAAGGAAAACCAGTAAACCAGTGTTGCTGTTGAGTCGAATCTGACTCATGGTAACCTCATGTGTGTCAGAATAGAACTGTGATCCATAGGAGTTTTAATGATTGATTTTTTGAAAATAGATTGCCAGGCTTTTCTTCTGAAGGTGACTCTGGGTGAGCTCCAACCTCCAACCTTTCGGTTAGCAGCTGAGTGCGTTAACTATTGGCACCACCTAGTGACTACAACCATTGAAAACCCTATGGAGCACAGTTCTACATCTTGAGGGAGTGGTGCAAAAATTCCAGGGCAGCTGAGAATTCCTCTTGGTGGTGGCAGCCTTGCTGAGTATTCAGTGGCCATGGTGTCCATGGCATGGACCCGACCAGGCTGCTCCTGGGGGCCAATCTTGGCCGTGTTCTCAGCTGCTCAGCCTCCACTGGTTCCTGTCTTCTCTGAGTCTGTCTCCTATAGATTCACCAAGCCCCTGAGAGTCTTCTAAGAAATTCCTCGTTTGCTTGGGCTAGTCAGAGGCAGCTTCTGTTGTCTGTCATCAAGAACTCTGACTGATTCAGAGGGTCACAGGAAATTGACTAACAAAAACATTTATATTCAGCTAACATTTGGGGACTACACATGTTAAATGCTTTTAATAAATGATGTCCCTCGTGGCACAGCAGTTAAGGTCTTGGCTGCTAACTGAAATGTCGGTGGTTCCTGCTCTGCGGGAGAAGGATGTGGCAGTCTGTTTCTGTAAAGATGTATAGCCTTGGAAACCCTCTGGGGCAGTTCTAGTCTGTCCTATAGGGTTGCTAGGAGTTGGAATTGACTCAACAGCATTTTTTTCTTTTAAATCCTCAAACACGGTGAGGCAGGCATATTGTTCTGTTCTTTCAAGGGTCATCTTAAGGGCCTCCTCTTCTGTGAAGGCTTTTCTGACATCCTCTTCTTTCTACAAGTAGACTTGATTCTTTCTTCCCTTGTGTCTATTCTATGTCCTACAAAGAAGAGACAAAAAAAAAAAAAAAAAAAAAAAAAAAAACCTAACCCATTGCTATCAAGTTGATTCCAACTCATTGCGACCTCATAAGACAGAGTAGAACTTCCCCATAGGGTTTCCACGGAGCAGCTGGTAGCTTGGAACTGCCGACCTTTTGGTTGGTAGCTGAGCTGTTAAGCACTGCACCACCAAGGCTCCATAGAGAGGAGAGAATGTGTATATATCTGTGCCTGTCCAAGAAACCCTATGGGGCAGCTCATAGGGTTGCTATGAGTAGAGACTGATTCAGTGGCAACGGGTTTGGTTTTTTTTTTTTTGGGTACTATCTTAGGCTGGGTTCTCTAGAGAAGCAAAACCAGTAAAGCATATATATATGTAGAGAGATTTATATCCAGGAAATGGCTCATGGGATTGTAGAGGCTGGAACGTCCCAATTCTGTGGGTCAGGATAGAGGCTTCTCCTGATTTACGTAGCTTCAGGGGCTGGCGAACCCAAGACTGGCAGTGAGAGAGCAGGCTTTTGCTCACAGGTTGCGAAGATCGATGAATCCCAAGATTGTCAAGCAAGACCACAGGTAAGCTACTAGCTCAAGTCCCAAGAACTAGAGGTTTGAGGAACAGGAGCCAGCTACAGGATCCAGAGTGGGCAAAAGCCCATGAGCCTTACCAGAAAGTCCACTCGTATTCAATGCAGTCCACGCCCCCAAGGAAACTCCCTTTCAACTGATAGGCTACTCACAGCAGATCCCATCGTGGAGGTGATCACATTATATCAAATCTCATTATGGAAATTATCATATTATATGACTGCCAAACTACATCGTTTTAAACCACTGAGAATCATGGCCTTGCCAAGTTGACATACAACCTTAACTATCACAGATATCTATTCAAAAGACAAACCAGTTGCTGTTGAATCAACTCCAACTCATGGCGACCCCTTATGTGTCAGAGTAGAACTGTTCCATAGGGTTTTCAAGGCTATGATCTTTCAGAAGCAGATCACCAGGCACCTCTGGGTGGATTCGAACTACCAGTCTTTCGTTTAGTAGTTCAGTGGTTAATTGCTTGTGCCACCCAGAGACTCCACCTATACTTATACCTGTAAGTATATGTATACCTCTACCTATACCTGTATCTATACCTATACCCATGCCTATACCTATACTTCTACCCATACCCATACCCATACATGTATCTCAGAGATGTAGTGAAGGTAGTGAGCACCGAGGGGTAATCTCTAAGTTTGTGCCCCCCAAGCCCCCTGCCAGCCTTGTTGATGGGGTGGGGAAGGGGGTGATTTGTTGATGGGGTGAAAGGGGGGGTAATTTTTCGATGGAAGGGTGGTGTGGTGATTTGCCGGCCGGCCTTGTAGACTGGGAGGAGTGCGGTGATTAGGCTACCAGCCCCTTCTGGTGCCCTTTGAACTTGCACTCAGGGGCAAATGCCTCTCTCTGTTCCCCCTCACTATACCTCTGCTATACCTATACCTATGTCTATACATAAACCTATATCTATATCTATAAAATATATTTATGTATGTAGATATATTTTTATTGTATATATTTTCTATCTATGTATCTATTTATCTATCATCTATCTATCTGTCTATTTTACTTCCATACCACTTATTAAGCTCTTACTATGTGTCAAACGGAGCCCTAGTGGCGCAGTGGTTAAGAGCTTGGCCGCTAACCAAAAGGTTGGTAGTTCGAATCCACCAGCCGCTTCTTGGAAACCCTGTGGGACAGTTCCACTCTGTCTTACAGGGTCGCTATGAGTCAGAATCGACTTGATGGCAGTGGGTTTGGTTTTGATTTGGTTTATGTGTCAAACACAGTGCTAAGCCATTTACTCAATTATCCCACGCCATTCTCACTAGAACTCTGTGAATTAGGTTTATTATCTTTGTATTACAAAAGAGGAAATGAGTACAACTCAAGGAAGGTTAAACAACTCTTTCAAGACTTGTCTATGAGTTGCAGACCTGGGATTTGACACGTTTTGTTTTGTTATGTTTTATTTTGAATTCCAATGTCTCAGCTTTTAAACAAAACAGTAGACAGAACTATTCTGCTTTTAAACAAAATGGTAGACAGAAATGCTTTCTTGCACTTGTAAGTTTAATGCGTCCCTCTTGTACTGGACTTACGAAGAGTATGTATTTCACTTGTATTTTTTTTTTTCTCAATTGCTTAAGAGAGCAGGCAAATCTGTATTACTTATGTCACTTTACTCATCTTCTGTCCATGACAGATATCACTAAAAAAACACATTGCCGTTGAGTTGATTCTGACTCATAGTAACCTTAGAGGACAGAGTAGGACTGCCGCACAAGGTTTCCAAGGTTGTAATCTTTACGGAAGCAGACTGCTACTTCTTTCTGCCATGGAGCAGCTGGTGGGTTCGAACCGCCGATGTTTCGGTTAGCAGCTGAGCACTTAACCACTGTGGCACGAGGGTCCAGACATCACTAGTCAGTAATTATACTCTGTCCCACAGAGCCATCTCAATAATCCCTTCCCCAGTTCTGCAGGAAGTAACCCCTGATCAGTTAGAGTTGAATTCTGTTTGCCATTCCTGGCCTAGAACAATGCCTCTCACACAAATGTGCTTAGCAAATTGTTACTGTGTTGTCATTTTCTTCATTTTACAGATGAAGAAATACTAATTAGAGAATTTAGTAAGAAGCCATTAACCTGGGGATCATATTAGTGCCCACCTTATTGAATTTTTGTGAGGATTAAATGAGTTAATGCACATTAAATACTTCAAATAGTGTCTTGGCACAAGGTAAGTTAGCTATTATTATTATTACTGGTCAAAATCATGCAGGTTGTGTCCAGAATAGGTAAATTCATAGAGACAGAAAGAAGATTGGTAGTTGCCAGGGGGTGGGGAGAGGAAGGAATGGGGCGTAACTGCTTAATGGGCATGGGGTTTTCTTTTGGGGTGATAGAAATGTTTTGGAATTAGATAGAGGTGGTGATTGCACAATACTGTGAATGTAATAACTGCCACTCAACTGTTGTTCACTTTAAAACAGTTGGAGCCCTGGTAGCGCAGTAGAGCTAAAAGGTCTGCAGTTCGAATCCACCCGCCACACCTTGGAAACTCTATGGAGCAGTTCTACTCTGTCCTATAGAGTCGTTATGAGTCGGAATCAACTCAACGGCAATTTTTTTATGGGTTTTAAAACAGTTAATTTTATGCTATGTGAATGTCACGTCGATAAAAAACAAAACACACAGGTTGTAATGGATAGGGTGGGAATGATTGTCGCCTTAAATTTTGCATTGTAGGTGCTTCGCTCAGCTCACTCTAGTCTCAGCCTTGGTGATGTAGAATTTGGACCTAAGCTGTTGTCTATAAGTAATCGTAAAAACCAAAAAAATACCAAACCCATTGCTATCGAGTCAATTTTGACTCACAGCGACCCTATAATAAATAATCTTATTTCCACTTTAATATGTTGCTTTAGATATCAGGGAAAATTCATCCTCACTGGTGGATAGTTGTGTGTGTGTCCATGTGTTCGTTGATAATTGCAAATGAAAGGGGAGTGTCCCCATCTCAGGCAGGAAAACAAGCACATTTTAAAGTTCTTCATAGTTTACAAGACGGTTTTGGTTTTATGGAACAACGGGATGCAAATAATAGGAACTTACAGTAGGATGAGTAATCCATCTGATGTGCATGGTAAACATGACTGACGGGAGGGGTAGGTGAGAAGGGAAATCTTGAAATTTCATAGACAAAAAAATTCTCTTCCTGTACTTTGGTCTGTCTTTACTGACTGCAAAGGAAACTCAAAGACTTTAGACCTGAGTTTATTAAAAGCAAAGTGACACCAGTCCCCTCCTTGGTCTGCAGATAGCTCCACTTGTTCTCTGGGCTAAGTAGGCCTTAGGGTACATTCCTGACTTTGCCATAAGTGTGAGGGAACTGGGAGAGTCCTTGCAAAAACAAAATAAAATCTCAGCTCTTCCACTGCTCATCTTTTTGCAGTTTTCTTTATTTATAACCATGTAAATGTGTTGTAGCAACAACCCAATTCATGAACACAGCTACTTAATCCATAATCAACAGCTGCCTCTCATTTTAAGACAACTTGACATATAGAATCTGGCTAAAAATTAAGTGGCTAAAGAAGGTTTTAATTATTACATGTTGTTCTGGCATTTGTTTTAAAGGGATTTTGAGGTAGCCTTGATCCGATTTCTGGGTCTTTGCCAGTGTCAAAGAGGGAAGCCCAGGTATCAGAGCCTCCTTATAGCCTTGGCCCTGATGTACCAGTGGAACAGAGGGGAGGGCTCAAGGGTTACTTATATTGCTTTCAAAACTTTAAAGATACCTTGAAAACCTTTTCAGATCTGCTTTCTTTCATCATGAATTATGACCCTTCTACCACTGCCAGTGAAGATATAAAGATAAATGGCCCAGTTTCTGCCTCCAGGAGCTAACAGTCTAATAGGGAACATGATCACATAAGAAGTTAACTAAAGCAGGTGATAAGGACACTTCCAAAGTTTGTGGAGTCCTTGGGTAGTAAGAACAGTTGATTGACCTAGCTACTGACCAAAAGGTTGGAGTTGAAGTCCACTCAGAGGCACCTCGGAACAAAAGCCTAGAATCTACTTCTGACAAATCAGCCATTAAAAACCCTATGAAGTACAGTTCTACTTTGACACACATGGGGTTGCCATGAGTCAGAGTAGACTCCATGGCAACTGATGACTGAAATTTGCGGATAAGTACCAAGGTGAGCAGAGAAGGAATGGTTAATTACGTTGGGTAGACTGGGGTGGAGCAGTGTTAGAGAAAATTAGTGAGGGTTTGAGGGACAAGATGGCATTTCAACTGGACTTTGAAAAATTCCCTTGGAACGTGTAGGGAGTGAGAGGGTGTGTGCGTGTGTGTGTGTGTGTGTGTGTGTGTGTGTGTGTGTGTGTGTATGGTGGGAGCAAGGGTTGGTAGGTGGGGAAGAAACTTTTCCAAAGCAATGGAAAAGGACTCTGAATGCACTTAGTTAAGTTTAGAAAGAGAGAGAAACTTGGTGTGGTTGGAATGTGGGAGCCAGCTGGAGCGGTAGGTTGGGGAAAGAATTGAGTTGAACAAAGACTTGGAAAGTTTAAATGGCCCGCTTCTAGTTTGCAAGGATAAAAAATGCAGAGAGTAATGCAAAAAGTATGCGAAAAAATTATCCTTTGAGATGCTAAGAAGGATAAAGTGTCCTGTTTTCCTAGGAGTATTAGATGATCTGATCCTAATTTTAGACAGCAGATGTCAGAAAATACACTACTGAGGACCCGTCACAGAAAAAAATTAAAGAGATAGTACTTTAGTGGTATAAGCAAAAGAGTCAGCATGGGGTGAAGTGGGTATGAGGCTGGTAACCTTCATTTGTGATCTTACCCAGGACCACTATTTCTTCAGTTTTTATTTCCAGCATTTCACTTTGAGATTTATTTTGGTGATTATTTTTATACGTGTATTTACTTCTTTTCATTTTAGGTAAATAATGTTTGTGTTTAAATATATTTTCTGCACTCAGAAGGCTGATTTCATTGGCCTGAGGTGTTTTTTTTTCCTTTGAGAAACGTAATTCCATTTTTGCCAAGAGACTCAGTGGGAAAATTCTACCTTATGGCCAGTTTTAAGTAGTTTGAGTATTCTATATATTAATTAAAATTATATTTGCCAGAATTTAGAAATTGAAATATAATGTGCTGAATAGCTGCCATTTGTCAATTCAAATCAGCCCTCCATCTTTCTCCGCCCTGCTCTGTGCCCAGCACTGTCTGGGCTTCCTTGCCCTGTGGTTTCTGAGGCACAAGCAGATTGGAAAGAAGCTCAGCTCCATCTGTCTCTGGCTTTTGGCAACCACCCCCTCTCCTGGCCCTTTAGGCCAGAGGTGGTAAAGGCTCTCTACTGCTGCCAGCTCAGGTGCTTTGCTATCTTTGGTTGTTTGGTATTGTGTAGTGGAGAATGAACTTTACCCAAAGAGAGGTCTGGCCTTTGTCCCTGGTTCCTGGAAGGTGATCTCTAAACGCAGGAGTTTTTAGAGTGACTGGAGTGCCTTTGTTATTCATGGTGATAGTTTATGCTAACAAGATGACTCAGGATGGGAACTGGCCTTGCTGGAAAGACTAACCTTATGATTAGAGCTTTGGAGCTTTGAGCCACATGATATCAGCCAGACCTCTGGGAAGAGGAGGGGGTGCTGGAGACTGAGTTCAATCACATGCCCATAATTCAATCAACCATGCCTACATAATGAAGCCTGTCTTAGAGACAGGTGTAACAGAAATACTACACGTGAGTGGCTTTAAAGAACAAGAATTAATTTTCTTGCAGTTCCGGAGGCTTAAAGTCCAAATCAGGGTCTTGGCCACGTTGATTCCTTCCTTGTACATAAGTCTTGGGCGTTCCTTGGTTCCATAGCTTGTAGGTGATCCTCACATGCCATCTGTTTTGTCCAGTGTCTGTGTCTAATCTGCTCTTTTTATAACTCAGAAGTGATTAGATTTAGAACCCACCCTACTTGGGTATGATTTGATTAACGTAACAAAGAAAACCCTGTTTCCAAACAGGATTACATCCACAGCAATAGGGGCTAGGATTCCAACACATATTTTGGGGGGGACATTATTTAATCTATAACAAAGTCTTAATAAAAACTCTGGACACCCAGGCTCAAGTGAGCTTCTTGATTGACAGTGTTCTGTATTGTCACACATGTTGACATGCTGAAAGTTGATGTATCCTGACTACAAGAGGGAAGGGATAAGGGAAGCTTTTTGTACGGGACCTTCCTCACCCATGGATCTTGCCCTTTGGGTCATTCTGATTTGTATCCGTTCACTATAATGAAGTTGTAATCTTAAATATAGCACTTTCAGTAAGTTCTGTGAGTCATTCTAGTAAATTATCATTCCTGAGTGGGTAGCAAAATCCCCAAATTTATAGCCACCTGGTCAGAAGTGGGAAACCCTGGTGGCGTAGTAGTTAAGTGCTATGGCTGCTATCCAAAAGGTTGGCAGTTCGAATCTACCAGGTGCTCCTTGGAAACTGTATGGGGCAGTTCTACTCTGTCCTATAGGGTCGCTGTGAGTTGGAATCGACTCGACGACAATGGGTTTGGCTTTTTTTTGGTCAGAACTGAGGATGACCTGGGGATCCCTGAGCTTGAGGCTGGTGTCCTGAGCAGGTGGTAGGAACGCTTGAATTTGTAGTCAGCTGGTCAGAAGTGAGGGTGGGACTGAGGATCCCTGAGCTTGAGGCTGGTGTTTGATTTCTTGGGCATACTTGGCAGTCTGGAGGACTGTGCCCTTGAACTGTGAATTTTAGCTGCACTCCAGGAAGTTGGTGTCAGAACTCGGTAGGTATCCCTAGCCCTGCCCACATCTTTGTAAACTGTCTCTTCGTTAAACTCTCCTCAGTCACAGTCTTCGAGCATTCCATGTGTCTTACAGTGGCTGACTAATGTATTATTTAGGTGTGTTCACAGCAAGTATATTGGACATACATATACAGTGTTTCGTATTCATGTAGTAAATTTATTAAATAAACTGAATTAAGTAGGGTATGATTAGGAAACAGATTTTTCTTTTTCCACAACTAAATAAAAATAATGTTCTTTTGAACTTTTCTTCTTTCCCTCTTGAATAGTCTCAGGCGGGGTCATTTTTTGATATATCAAAGAGTTATATTTTCAGGTGTTAGGAAGCCCAGTTGACTCTAAATGAAAACTTCCCTCCTGCATACAATTAAAAACTTTCCCCCATGCTCCCCACCCTCTCCTGAGTTCAATTCTGACCCAAAGCTTGGGGGTCAGCAGTGGGAAATGTAGCCCGTTCTTTCATTCTTTTCTTTCCTCTCCCATCCCCCTAAACCCCAAGATTGTGGAGCTTAGTAAATTTCAGCTTAGGAGTAAGCTATCAGCCTCCCCTCCTGATAAGCACTGGCGCTGTCTACCACGGATTCACTTGGAAGTCTTCTTCGCTTGGCTTAAGGTGAGTGAGATCCCTCTTTCATCTCTACATATAAATTCACTGTAGAAGAATCCTCTTTCTAATGAATTTCTAGTTTTCTCTTTTACAGGCTGCTGGGGAGGATGGAAGTGTTTGGCCCTCTCTTTATAATTCCTGGGAGTCCCTGGGTAGTGCAAATGATTAGCATGCCAGCTGCTAACTGAAAGGTTGGAAGTTTGAGTCTGCCCAGAGGAACCTCAGAAGAAAGGCCTGGTAATCTACTTCTGGAAAATCAGCCATTGAAAACCCTATGCAGCGTAATTCTACTCTGACATGTGGAGTCGCCCTGAGTTGGAGTCGACTCAACGACAACTGTTTTTGTTTGTTTGTTTTAACTGGTTTTAAAATTCCTGAGAGGATGTATCTGATGTTTCCCAAAGGGGACACCATCACCTGTGTCAGCAGCTTTGAGACTTTAGCTAAGATTGGGAGACATCAGGAAATGTTTAATTTCACTTCCTGTTTCATTTGCGTATATTAGAACACGTGCTGAGTGGAAAAGAAAACAGAACTATAAATGGAAGGAAAAAAAGCAAGAAAAAGGAGAAACTAGAGCAAAAACAGAGGGATAGAAAAATAGAGGTCAAATGGAGGGAGAGAAAGAACAAGAAACAAGATTCCTAACCCAGAAGTCCTGAAATTTCTGTTGATATCTGTATTAGTTGACTATCAGTGTATGGTTGCTCTCAGATGCTAACGGAAAAATTTTATTTGGAAATATTTCAATGTAGTGAAATAAGTGATTATTTCAAAAAGAAGAAAAAAAATTTAGAAACACTGTATTAAATTGCTAAATATTATTTTTGTATTCCCCACATGTCTGTCAGTATGTCGTACTGTGATGACTTGCATGTTGCTGTGATGCTGGAAGCTATGCCACTGGTATTCAAATACCAGCAGGGTCACTGTTGGTGAACAAGTTTCAGCTGAGCTTCCACACTAAGAGAGAAGAGAAAGAAGGACCTGGCAGTCTACTTCTGAAAAAATTAACCAGTGAAAACCTTATGAATAGCACTGGAACGTTGTCCGATATAGTGCTGGAAGATGAGCCCTTCAAGTTGGAAGGCACTCAAAAGACAACTGGGGAAGAGCTGCCTCCTGAAACTAGAGTCAACCTTAATGATGTGGATGGAGTCAAGCTTTTGGGACCTTCATTTGCTGATGTGGCACAACTCAAAATGAGAAGAAACAGCTGCAAACATCTGTTAATAATCGGAAAGTGGAATGTATGAAGTATGAATCTAGGAAAATTGGAAGTTGTCAAAAATGAAATGAAACACATAAAGATGGATATCTCAGCCATTAGTGAGCTGAAATGGACTGGTATTTGCCATTTTGAATCAGATAATCATATGGTCCACTATGCCTGGAATGACAAATTGAAGAGGAATGGCATCGCATTCATCATCAAAAAGAACATTTCAAGATCTATCCCGAAGTACAATGCTGTCAGTGATAGGATAATATCCATATGCCTACAAGGAAGACCAGTTAATACAACTATTACTCAAATTTACGCAGCAACCACTAAGGCCAAGATGAAGACATTGAGGATTTTTACCAACTTCTGAGGTCTGAAATTGATCAAACATGAAATCAGCATGCATTGATATTTACTGGTGATTGGAATGTGAAAGTTGGAAACAAAGAAGATGGATCAGTAGTTGGAAAATATGGGTTTGGTAATAGAAACAATGCTGGAGATGGCATGATAGAATTTTTCAAGACCAACGACTTCTTCATTGCAAATACCTTTTTTCAGCAGCATAAACGGTGACTATACATGTGGATCTTGCCAGATGGAATACACAGGAATCAAATCGACTACATTTGTGGAAAGAGACGATGGAAAAGCTCAATATCATCAGTCAGAAAAAGGCAAGAGGCCGACCGTGGAGCAGAACATCAATTGCTCATATGCGAGTTCAAGTTGAAGCTAAAGAAAATTAGAACAAGCCAATGAGAACCAAAGTATGACCCTGAGTATATTTCACCTGAATTAAGAGACTGTCTGAAGAATAGATTTGACCAGACAAGTTGTGGAATGACATTAAGGACATGATACATGAAGAAAGCAAGAGGTCATTAACAAGACAGGAAAGAAAAAAAAGACCAAAATGGATGTCAGAAGAGACTCTGAAACTTGCTCTTGAAGGTAGAGTAACTAAAGCAAAAGGAAGAAATGATGAAGAAAAAGAGCTGAGCAGATTTCACAGGGTGGCTCGAGAAGACAAAGTAAAGTATTATAATGAAATGTACAAAGACCTGGAGTTAGAAAACCAAAAGGAAGTAACACTCTTGGCATTTCTCAAGCTGAAAGAACTGAAGGATTCTATGGGGAAAATATTAAACTACGTAGGAAGCATCAAAAGAAGATGGAAAGAATAAACAGAGCCACTGAACCAAAAAGAACTGGTTGCTGTTCTATCATTTCAGGAGGTAGCATATGATCAAGAACTGATGGTACTGAAGGAAGAAGTCCAAGCTGCACTCAAGGTTGGTGAAAAACAAGGCCCCAGGAACTGATGGAATACCAGTTGAGATGTTTCAACAAATGGATACATTGCTGGAAGCGCTCACTCCTCTATGCCAAGAAATTTGGAAGACAGCTACCTGGCCAACCAACAGGAAGAGATTCATATTTGTGCCCATTCCAAAGAAAGGTGATCCAACAGAATGTGGAAATTATCAAACAATATCATTAATATCACATGCAAGTAAAATTTTGCTGAAGATCATTCAAAAGTGGTTACAGCAGTACAGTAACAGGGAACTGCCAGAAAGTCAAGCCAGATTCAGAAGAAGACATGGAACAAGGGATATCATTGCTGATGTCAGATGGATCTTGGCTGAAAGCAGAGAATACCAGAAAGATGTTTTTCTGTGTTTTATTGACTATGTAAAGGCATTTGTGTTGGATCATAACAAATTATGGATAACTTTGGGAAGAATGGGAATTCCAGAACAATTGTGCTGATGCGGAACCTGTACATAGACCAAGAGGCAGTCGTATGAACAGAACAAGGGATACTGCGTGGTTTAAAGTCAGGAAAGGTGTGTGTCAGGGTTATATCCTTTTACCATACTTATTCAATGTGTATGTTGAGCAAATAATCCGAGACCCTGGACTATATGAAGAAGAATGTGGCATCAGGATTGGAGGAAGACTCATAACAACCTGCAGTATGCAGATGACACAACCTTGCTTGCTGAAAGTGAAGAGGACTTGAAAGCACTTATTGATGAAGATTGAAGACTACAGCCTTTAATATAGATTACACCTCCAGATAAAGAAAACAAAATTCTCACAACTGGACCAATAAGCAGCATCATGATAAACAGAGAAAATACTGAAGTTGTCAAGGACTTCATTTTACTTGGATCCACAATCAATATCCCTGGAAGTAGCAGTCAAGAAATCAAAGGATGCATTGCATTGGGCAAATCTGCTCAGAAGACCTCTTTAAAGTGTTAAAAAGCAAAGACATCACTTTAAGGACTAAGGTGCCCCTGACCCAAGCCATGGTGTTTTCAATAGCATCATATGTATATGAAAGCTGGACAATGAATAAAGAAGACGGAAGAACTGATGCCTTTGAATTATGGCATTGGTGAAGAATATTGAATATACCATGGACTGCCAGAAGAACAAACAAATCTGTCTTGGAAGAAGTACAGCCAGAGCACTCTTTAGAAGCAAGGATGGCAAGACTTCATCTCACACACTTTGGACTTGTTATCAGGAGGGAACAGTCCCTGGAGAAGGACATCATACTTGGTAAAGTGGAGGGTCAGCATAAGAGCGGAAGAATCTCAAGGAGATGGATTGACACAGTGGCTGCAACAATGGGCTCAAGTATAACAACAATTGTGAGGATGGTAGAGGATCGGGCAGTGTTTTGTTGTTATACATAGACTCGCTTTGGGTCAGAACTGACTTAAAAGCACCTGACAACAACAATAACATTTTTAAATTGGAGCAGAGGTTAAAGTTGTCCCACTTACATTCATTTCACCTTCCTTGAGTGACAGTCATGGAGTCTAGGTGGGATGGATCCCAGCTTCAGATCCAGAGGAGGGTCCTGATTGGTCTGATCCTCTTTCTTTGTCATAGTGATTGATTCAGGTTTAAGCTAATCAGAAGATGGCACTCCCCTAGCTGCAGTGATTGGATCAGGGTAGTCCAGGCAGAGTGAGTGAATCTTGGGACTTTGGTTTGATCGTTCTGAATACTCACTTTGGCCTTAGCTTTGCCTTTGGATATGAATGAGGAACCAACACGAATTTTGCTGGCAGTCATTTTATGAGGCCAGCCTGAGAACAAAGCCAACATTTGGAGGCAGGCAGCACTGAGAAGATGCAGAAAAATTGAGCCAGAGTCTGGACTAACCCATGAAATACCCCCTGGGCTTTATAGTTACAGGAGCCAGAAAATTTCCTTACTTCTTTAAGCCTGTTGAGTAGGTTTTCCGTTATTTGCCACAGAAATACTTTCAACTGATAACTCTTTTGTTGTATTTGAAAAACATGTTGTTATTGTCAGTTGCTGTTGAGTTGGCTCCGACTCACGGCAACGCCATCCATAACAGAATGATATGTTGCTTAGTCCTGTGCCATCTCCCCAGTTGTTGGTATGCTTCAGTCTATTGCTGCAGCCACTGTTTATTTTGAGTGCCTCCCAACCTAGGGGGCTAATCTTCCAGCACTATATCAGACAATATTATGTTGTGATTCATAGGGTTTTCGTTGGCTAATTTTTGGAAGTAGATCACCAGGCCTTTCTTCCTAGTCTGTCTTAGTCTGGAAGCTCTGATGAAACTTGTCCACCATGGGTGACCCTGCTGGTATTTGAAATACTGGTGGCATGGCTTCCAGTATTATGCTGTTGTTGTTAGGTGCTGTCCAGTCAGTTCTGACTCATAGCCACTTAGTTTAATTAAAGCAAGTAGACCTCAGCAAAAGACAACTACATTAATAGTTTCAGAATAACAATAAAACCTATTACCTTATACACTGACAGACCTGGTTACCTCTCAAGGATCAAACCTAAAATCCCAAAAGCCGAACCTCACTGGCTCATTCGTACAGAATAAAGACTATGACATTTCAAGGAAAACAAACCTTTAAAGTTGTTTGGAGATAAAGGAAAAATTCCAGATGAGCTAGTGCTGAAACAGTTTGAAAGAACTACAGTCATTTTGCCATAAACTTCTGCCAAGTTAGGCAGAATAGAAATGAAGAAAAACTGATACCAGTTTAAGATCTATTATTTGCCAGTTGCTTTCATATGTATTACCACCCTGAATTCTTATAACGATCCTTTGAGATTGCTATTGTGCCCTCTCCCATCCCACCCCCCTTTTATATTTGTGGAAACTGACTCAGAAAGGAAAAATAGTTTGTTCAAGCTCATATAGTTATTTAGTATCAGAGGCAGGATTTGAGCCTGGATTATGCTCTTACTACCACCTTGCTTTATAATATATAGCCGGAAACTATAGGCATCTGTGATGCTAGCCTGGGTTGGAGCCACTTAGCTGAAACTGTCATACTCTGCATATCAGAATACATTTAGCAATTGCTTTATGTGCTGGAGTCCTATTATAACGAAGACCCTAAACTTTTCATGACCTGTGGGACATAAGGTATCCCAACCATTTTTATTCCTCTAGATTTCTGTGGGAAGACTGTAGCTCAATTTAAAGGTGTTTCCCTTCAAGGTGGGAGTCTTTTGAAATGCGTGAAACTCAAGAACCCTGAATTGGAGCCTTATTTTTGTAGATTGAGCATTGTCTTAGTTGATGACTCCTGGATATGTGAATTTTCTAAACTTTTGACAGGTTTGCCTTTCTGTGAGCTAAGCCTCCTCACTATGTTTTCCAGTTACTATGTTCTCTTGAGAATGTCCTCATCGTGAGAATAAGCTATTGCCGGTCTTCATTCAGTCATAGCAGCCATTTTCTCCTTGATGCCATTCATTGTTTCCAGGTGTTACTGGCTCCCTGCTTTTCTAGCTTCTGAACAGTAAATAATGCCTTTTCAATATAGAATAATGCATTGCAGTGGTACTTTTCAAGAGACTGGAACTCCTATAAGTTATTTTTACCCTGTATTCAATCTTTGGGCCCAGTTATTTCTTCCACGTGGAGCAGGTGGAATGCACCGCTGTGAGCAATTCTGCAGTATTGTAGGACAGCTGTTTCTGCTTCTTAGCTGTTAGTATTGCTTTGTTATAATGAAGAATACATAGTAGCGGTAATTTTCCTGAGATTAAAATTCCTTTAATTTTATTTATTTGCCTGTAAGTACTGCTTTTGCAGTAAGGAAGAATGCATTGTAGTAGTAATTTTCCTGAGATTAAAAAAAATCCCTTGGCTTTATTTATTTGGGCTGTAAGTACTGCTTTTGCAGTAAGGAAGAATGCAATGTACCATGTTTTGAAAAGTTTCATGAAAAATAATAAAAAGATTAAGAAGAATGAGACTAGAATAAAATGTATGTACAGTCAGTGCCAGATGCCTTCATGTTTTACCTCATGTTTTACAAATTTTCAAGAAAAAAAAAAAGTGTTTTATTATTGACTCATATCAGCAGGATTTACAGTGTCCAGGGTCCACTGGGACATACAGGATCCCAGATAATGGGAGTCAAAATCCATAACTCATAACAGAAATTCTGAATTGGTCCTCTAATCAGCATGCCTTCCATTAGTGAAAACGTGTAGTACTAACAAAGCATTCGAAGAAGAAAATAATTATGTTTTGAAAAGGCTAAGCTTTAGTTTTTTCAGCATTATTTAGTTTACAAACAAGTCTGACCCTTCACCTTTGGAATAGAAAACACGAGGAAAGAATTGGACTCAGTAGTGTTTGACTCCACATAACCTAGCCAAACATAGGTTGCCTTATTCGGATGCACTGCCTCCTTGCTTCCCTAAAAAGATTCACTAATCCTCTGCCAATATGATAAGCGTTGGGGGAAACGAGTTTCTGAATTGTCATTCTATGAATTGCCTTTTGCAGCTGAAACTTCACCACTTAGTCAAGCCCTCCCCTTGCCATCTGCTGCTCTAAAACTGCTGCAAAAGTTGAGAGGAACTGCTTAAATTACAAAGAACCATATCTATGATAGAAATTTCATGGGGTGAAATCTTCTCTCATTTCTATACCTTGTTGGATGCTGGCACACTTTTAAGATCACCAGGGGTGCTGTCACAAGGTGTCAAGTCTTCAAAGGCAGCCCTTTCATCAATAGATCGTTGTCCACGAAAATTCATCTGAACCAACCTCATAACTGAGGCTTGCAAAGTCATCTCATTCTCAGCTCTGGGGCCAATCAAGTCTGAGAGAATTTAAGGAAGCCTATATCAGTTTTGGGAGACCCTGGGTGGTGCAAACTGTTAATACACTCAGATGCTAACGGAAAGTCTGGAGTTTCGAGCCCACCCAGAGGCGCATTGAAGAAAGCCCTGGTGATCTGTCTCCAAAAAATCAACCATTGAAAACCCTATGGGTCACAGTTCTACTCTGAAACACATGGGGTCACCATGAGTCAGAATTGACTCAATGGCAACTGGTTTTGGTTTTATCTTGATTTTGATGGCTTAATATGATATTATTCTGTTGATGTATGTAAAAGTGGCTGACACAGTGATAGGCAAAAAGTAAATATTGTTCTTCAGGTCTAATTATGAGATTCTTCTCCCATTTCCTGTGAGCAAACCCACTGTGTTTTGTCCTGTTCTAGAACCTACTTGCTGTCTTTTCTCCCTGTGATCAAACCTTTAGTTTATCAAGTACTGACACCCTTATCATTTCAGCCCTTGTAAAGGCCTAAGTCTTTGATATTTCCTTCCTTATCTATCTAACATTTGCTCCTTCATGTGTTCATTCACTCATTTGATACATGTTTATTTTTTGAAGAATTTTTGCTGCGCGTTAATGCTAGGCATTGGAGATTTAGTGCCTTAGGTTGTGCCCCCTAGAAGCAGGGATTGAGATGGGAATTTTTTTTTTTTTTAATTGTACTTCAGGTGAAGGCTTACAGAACAAATAGTTTCTCGTGAAACACTAGTACACATATTGTTTTATGACATTGGTTAACAACCCCACAACATGTCAACCCTCTAACTTCTCAACCTTTTTTTTTTTTGGT
>NW_004444018.1:1528748-1539409 GCF_000243295.1 Trichechus manatus latirostris
ACTGGAGAGTCATGTGGTGTTTTATTTTGGATGCCTACTGGAACCATCCTGTCCTGTTTTTGTAAATGTTTTGATATTGTCTGCTGTCTTCGGGAGATTCAGTAGTTATTTTTCTCATTTATTGATTGTAGATTTGTTTGTTTCATCCCCCCCTTTTTTTTTTTAATTTGACTATGTCTGAGCAGGCCGACTGTGTGTTCTTTGTTGTCTGCTCGTCTGTGGGCACAATACTTTTCGCCTCCTTCTCCAATTGGCAGGGTCAGTCACTCAGATATGGTACGGCAGGGCAGGTCTAACTGAAGCGGAGTTACTGGGACAGATTGTTTGTCGCACTTACTACAGCCACCAGAGCGGGTCAGTAATCAGTGCAGGGCAGGTTCCAGTAGGCCGTGCCTGTGCTGCTTGGTGGTGTGATGTCAAGCGCAAGGTGAAGGAAGGCAGGCTGCAGTAGGGAGATTGTTATGTGTGGAGCTAAGAAGGATATGGGAGAGAGGAGAGAGGAACAGGAGCCAAAAACATACAAAGAAACAAAAAAGAATGCTAGGGGAGCTTGCCGTTGGAGTGGAGAGATGAGAGACTATGAAATGGAGAAAAACAGAAAGGGAAAGAGGAAGAAAAGAAAAGAATGAATAAATAAAAATCAGAAAGGTTAAAGAACCACAAAGTTCCCAGGGATCCCACCAGTGCTGCTATGAGATCTGGGGAAGTCGCTCTCAGGTGTTGCAGTACAGCGTGGCTAGGAGATGTAGAGGTATACAACGCCAGGTGTTCAGGGAACAGAATGAAAAGGAAGATATAGAGAGATGAGAAACTGAGTAATGAAGAAAGACAAAAAGGGAAAAAGAGGGAAAAGGAAACAAAAGAATAAAAAAAGAAACAAGAAAGGCCACCCCAAGAAACAGAAAAAAAAAAACCATGAAAAAAGAAATGCCCTCAGGGATCCCTCTGCATGTCTGTGCAAGCCGAGTGGGAAGTCTCCTTGCCACACAGCACCGCCTGGCCAGAAAGGGCTCCCAACTCAAGAAAAGGAAAAGAAAACAAACAAACAATTCAAAACAAACAAACAAACAAAAGCCCCGGATCCCACCAACATGACAGCCCAGACTGCGAAGCACCTCCACACTTGAACGGAGCTCCACAGCCCCTCAGGAAGAAGGAAAGATGGCTCATGGAGCCAGGTTTTTGAGCGAAAGGAGGGGGAGGTGGCGAGAGGTAAGGAAGAAATTAAAAGAAGCAGAAAAAAGGCAACACTAGCAGCCAACAAATGGCACTCAGAGAGCCAGCTAGTGTGGGCTGGTGTTTATCGGACAAGAGACTGTGTTCGTGGGAAGCAGAGGGGGCTGAGTGCGGGTGAAGAAGGGTATGGAGTGGGAAAGCATATATAACAAATTACCGGAGCTCTGCAGCCCCTCAGGAAGAAGCAAAGATAGCACACGGAGCCAGGTATTTGAGTGAAAGGAGGGTTAGGTGGTGAGAGGTAAGGAAGAAATCAAAAGAAGCAGAAAAAAGCAACACCAGCAGCCAACAAATGTCACTCAGAGAGCTGGCCCGTTCAAATGTGTGGAACCCAAGCAGCCGGTGATTCCCGGTCAGGAGATTGTGGCCGTGGGAAGCAGAGGAGGCCGAGTTGGGGTGAAGAAGGGTGGGGGGTGGGAAAGCATATATTGCAAATTACCGGTTGTTTTGTCTCCCGCTGGATGCGCCATGAGACTGCTTTCTTGTACTCCCTGTTTGCTGGTCTCCGATAGGAGTCCAAGAAGGCGGATCCGTGCTGCGTTACCTGGTAGTTGACCTCTGTATGAATCTCTCCTCACTCTCTGTTCTCTGTCAGTTTTCTTACTCCATTTGGTGCTTGGCTGAGTTCTTTGTCTCTTCATTCGATGTTTTAGGGTTTCAGGATTGTTGTATTCTCTGTTCAGCTTAGTTTTTCGGATATTTGCTGTGGAGGGTCGGTGTGGTGCTTTTGCTTAGAGCGCCATTTTGCCGCTGAGATGGAAATTTTTATGCAAGTGCTATATTCAGGGAAGGCTGTAAGCCTAGAAGGGAAACAGAATAGGGCAGGGAACAAAGCAAGGCAACATTGTGATTTCATGGGGCGCTCTGGAGACTGAATTGTACTATACAGGTTGTTTTTCCCAGCAGCCAGAGGGCTGGCTGTTGTACTCCTGCTATCAATCAATCGTTGACTATGGACTGCCTTGGGGTCAGGGTTAGGGGGATGCTAGTGGAAACTCCCAAGCACCTCCAGACTAGGTGTCTTCTATTAGCCAAGGACAGTTCCTCTGGGAAGACTAGAGGGATATATAAGCCATTATTAGCCAATAGATTGTATGCACTTGCTCACTGGAATAAGAGGTTTTCGTTTGAATGAGATTTGATGCCAACAAATAATTTTGATATCTTGTCAAGGAAGCTCTTAAAAATAACTTTTTAAAAATTTTTTGCAACATTCTCTGATAAGGGTTAAAAAGACAGTATTTGTGTGATGAATCACAGGTGAGGAAACTGAGGCACAGAGAAGGTGGAATTATTTAGTTAAAACCATGAAGGAAATTGTACCAACAACATGAGATTCCACTAGTGCATTGCTTTGCAGTGATCCCTGAGGTTTGCAGCAGTTACACAGCTGAATCCCAGGAAGGGCAAAAGCTTTCCATTAGAAATGGATCAAACCTGCAATACACAAGTTTCCACTTATACCTGCACTCATGGATAGCCAAGTGGGTGACCCAGCTGGTCCAGGAAAAATATGTGGGCTAAATGAAGGGTTGCTATACAAATTGTTACAGTATGGCCACCTTAAATTCTGAGCACTGATACTTCAATAGCACAAATACTTCAATACCTCAACTGAGGTAATAGTAATACCTCAATAGATGGAATCAGACGGGGTTGTACTATATCCTTTCTTTATCTCTACCTGTGAAAAGTCCCACAGCTAAGCGTTGAAGGATTTTTAGTTCTGTAGTCAGTCACACAGCTCTAGGGGACCTAATCTCATGATTTAATTGATAGTCATTCAGGGAGGAGCAGATGGGTTTGGAGACCTAAGAAATCACCCATAACCATTGCACCAATAGAAGACAAACATAAGCACGGAATATTGTTTCTCTACCTTTTGAGCATAATTAGCTGAAATTTTCCTTCAGTAGCATGAACAATTTTCCCAATGATTATTTATCCTTATATTTTCCCTGTGTCAGTGCAACCATATTTTATTGTTATATTGGAAAAGAGCCATTACGTTAATAGAAGCTGATGTTTTCTTGGGCAACCATCATCCCTGACAAGTCAATGGAGATTGTTGGGAAAAAGGATGGTGACCCTTACCTGAAGGAGAGATAGGAGATCCCTTTGAGAATGTTTCTCAAACTTCCTGATAATAAGAGGTACCTGGGATGTTGTTAAAATACATAGATGTCTAGGCCTCTCCTTTGGAGATGCTGATTCAGTGGGGCTTGGATATGTCCTTGGAATTTTCATTTTTAACAGCCAGCCATGTGATTGTTGCTATTAGGAAAGTGGTCTCTGAAGTACGATTTTTAAAAAGTGGTCAGAGATGGGGAGGCCTTGATTCCCAAATATCTCCCATAATCCCCATGAAGGTATTTCTCTGTTTCTCATCGCATTTCCCAACCTCTGTTCGGTACCTCCCACTAACTGCCATTCACTCCCACTTAGGTGTCTTGTTTTTACCTCAAACTCAACATGTCCTCATCACTTCACATCAGCCTACAATTTTCATCCAATTTCAAGTCATCCCCCTTCCACACACCCTGAGTCACCAGGGCACCAAACTATTTTATATTCCATATCCATACGAAGCTCTTCAAATCTTTTTACTTTTTGCACATTCCATTCTCTGCATGGAATGCTTTCTCCCACTATTTTACTCATTGAACTTTTATTTCTTCATCAAGAGTTCAAACATCACTTCTTTCAGAAGTCTTTTTCAGCTCCCCCAGGGAGAGTTCATCCTTGCCTCTGTGTTCTCATAGCACTTTGGATTTCTCTTATTTGTAATGCATGCTGTGTTGCAATTATTTGTTTACTTGTCTTGGTAGGCAGCATGGATAGGGACAATATCTTCATCACTGTTTCCTGGTGCCTAGCAGACGGTCAGGTACACAGAAGGAATTTTATAAACATTTGCTGGATCAATTTTAGACTTTTAATAACTATATATTAAATGGTTATTATCAAATACAGATATAGATTAATTTATTTATTAACTCTAGGCATTCATTCATTCATTAATCCATTTATTCAAACAGATATCTACTGAACCCATCTTATATGCAAAGCATTAGAGATATCATTAATAATAAGCAAAAAATAGACGTGGCCCTTATTTTCATGGGGCTTTGAGTGGAGATAAATATATTAAAAAATAATTATATAATTAGTAAAATATTTGCTACTGTGAAAAATGCCAAGAAGGATAGGCATATGATAGTTATGAAAGCATATATTAGGGATGTTGACTACTGAGTTGAGCTAGAGGAGGGATGAATGAGAAAAAGAGCCCTTCTTGAAGTCTTGGAATGAGGGTGGTTTTTGCAGAATATCCCATGATGATTTGAAAATTTAAGAACTCTGCATAATAAGGGCACATCTCTGTGGCACCCTTTATAAAAGATATTTTTTATTTCTCCCTAGGGTTTTCTCCACACTGCCCTGTGGATTTCTAAAACATCATTTTCAAATCTGGCAATTGCGCCTCATTGAGTGAATTGGTGACTACAGCAAGTCTTATATTAAAATTATTTGTAAAATGAATAAAACCATTCTATTAGTAACTGTAATTGCTTTATTTCCTTGAATATTCAGAAGAGATGCCATGTATCCTTTTTCTTCTTTAGTTGTGCTGTAGGTGCAAGTTTACAGCTCAAGTTAATTGCACATTCAAAAATTTATATATATATTGTTTTGGACTGTAGGTGTGAGTCTGCACCACAAACTTGGTCACTGATGACCTGGACCCCTATGCCACACCCCCAAAAGAAAAATGAACAGACTCCTAGGCTTACACATCTAGTAGCCGCTCTGACCATCTAGAAATGCCATATATCTCATTCAGAGTTTTGATAAATTAAAAAAAAAATCATACCGCTTCCTTAGAAAACTAGAAACAGAAATACCATACTATCCAGCAATCCTACTCCTAGGAATATACCCTAGAGAAATAAGAGCTGTCACACAAACAGACATATGCACTCCCATGTTCATTGCAGCGTTGTTCACAATAGCAAAAAGATGGAAACAACCTAGATGCCCATCAACAGATGAATGGATAAACAAACTATGGTACATGCATACAATGGAGTATTATGCAACGATAAAGAACAATGATGAATCTGCGAAGCATCTCATAACATGGATGAAACTGGAGGACATTATGCTGAGTGAAATAAGTCAATCATAAAAGGACAAATATTGTATGAGACCTCTATTGTAAAAACTCATGAAAAAGTTTACACACAGAAAGTAACAATCTTTGTTGGTTACGAGGGATAGGGGGGTGAGGGGGGAAATACTAAATAGACAAAAGATAAGTGGTTACTTTGGTGAAGGGTAAGACAGTACACATTACTGGGGAAGCCAGCATAACTTGTACAAGGAAAGGTAATGGAAGCTCCATAGACACATGCAAACTTCCTGAGGGACTCAATTGCTGGGCAGAGGGCTGTGGGGACCATGGTCTCCGGGAACATCTAGCTCAACTGGAATAACACAGTTTATAAAGACAATGTTCTACATTCTACCTTGGTGAGTAGTGTCTGGGGTCTTAAAAGCCTGTGAGCGGCCATCTAAGATACTCCACTGGTCCCTTCGGGAGCAAGGGAGAATGAAGAGAACAGGATACAAGGAAAAGATTAGTCTGAAGGACTAATGGTCCACAGCTACCAAGACCTCCACCAGACTGAGTCCAGTACAGCTAGATGGTGCCCGGCTACCACCACTGACCGCTCTGACCGGGATCACAGCAGAGGGTTCTGGACAAAGCTGGAGAAGGATGTAGAACAAAATTCTAACTCACAAAAAAAAGACCAGATTTACTGGCCTAAAGGAGACTGGAGAAATCCCGAGAGTATGGCCCGGGACACCCTTTTAACTCAGTGGTAAAGTCATTTCCTAGGTTCACTGTTCAGCCAGGTATTGGACAGCCCCATAAAACAAAACAGGACTAATGAGGCACAGCAGTCCAGGGACAAGGACTAGAAGGCAGAAGGGGACAGGAAAGCTGGTGATAGGGAAACTAAGGTTGAGTAAGGATAGTGTTGACATGTAGTAGAGTTGTTAACCATTGTCATAGGGCAACATGTATACTGTTTAATGAGAAACTATTTTGTTCTGTAAACCTTCATCTAAAGTGAGAATAGCAGCACAACTGGAAGAACGTAATCGATGTCACTGAATTGTATATGTAGAGATTTTTGAAATGGTGTATATTTGGCTATGTATATTTTCACCAAAACAAAAAATGGTCCTCCAAGGTCGAGAAGGGAGAGTGTCGACATGTCGTGGGGTTGTTAACCAATGTCATAAAACAATATGTGTACTGACTGTTTAATAAGAAACTATTCTGTAAACCTTCACCTAAAGTACAATAAAAAAAAAAAATTAAAAAAAAAAAATCACACCAAAGGATACCAATCTGTTGCCATTGGGTCGATTCCAACTCATAGCAGTGCCTATATAAGTATCTGATTTATTGAAGTCACCACACTAACCAAAGACTGATCTGTCCATTTATTACCTCTTCTTCTAAGAGATGCTCTCCTTAAGTCCTAACGATTCATCTAAAAGAGTCTAAGTGAGGCGTGAGCAAACTAAGGGCCAAATCTCGCCAACAGCCTGTTTCTGTAACTAAATTTTTATTGGAACTCAGTCATGGCCATTTGTTTACATACTATCTGTGGCTGCTTTTGTGCTACAACAGCAGAGGTGGGTAGTTGGACAGACACTGTCCCACAGAGTCAAAAACATTTACTATCTGGCTCTTTACAGAAATAGTTTGATGACCTTTGGTCTAAGATATGTTTCTATATATTCTTTGGCCCTCAATTAGGCTGTGTGCTCCCTGAAAGCACAGAACAAATACTATTTCTTTTTGTGTCTTTAGTACTTCTCACACTGTGTCTTGTTAGGAAGACGTGCTCAAGTTCTGAACGAATGAAAGTAACTGAAGCCAGCTGTATAAATAATCATGGGTCCCTCATTCAAAATCTTGAAGAATATAGGAAAGAACCATTAAAAACCAGGTATAGGCTGATTTCCTATCTGAACACTTTTGGGTTGATGATCGGAAATTCTGTATCAATAAGGAAAACTCTCATCTAGGTGTACCACAGAAGGTTCTTCTGTTCTTAGTCCAGAAATATTCCAAAAATCCAGAGACAGGAAGGAAAGGATGTAAGGGTGGCACCAATTCCCAGTTTGCTGCCCCAAGAGAATGTGTATACCTAATGATTTTCCAAAAGAATTTATAAGGATGTCCCAGCGTCTGGTGCTGGGCAGCATGGCCGAGGAATAGCTAAGTCAGCATGCTGGGGATATTTATATTCCCCATTCACTCATCCCAGCAGGCACATTCTGTTTTGACACTTGGCATTACATAAAAAGGAGATGTTTGAGAAGCAAATGTAGACTATTATCTGTAGTCTTTCTACCTTTATTTAGATGCTCTTGGTTGACTTTCCCTACATATGTAAGTCTGGGAAATGACAGGAATGTAAATTAGGTAGCTTTTTTTTTTTAATCCATAGATATAGTGTCTTGTTTGAGAGCAGTGGTGATTCAGTGGTAGAATAGAATTCTCTTCTTTCATGCAGGAGACCCAAGTTCAATTCTCAGCCAAAGTACTTCATGGGCAGACACTGTCAGTGGAAGCTTGCATGTTGCTATGATGTTGTAGGTTTCAGCAGAGACTCCAGCCTAAGATAGACTAGGAAGAAAGGCCTGACAATCTACTTCTGAAAATCAGCCATTGAAAACCTATGGATTACAACGTACCAATCCTGTTGTGCATGGGGTTGCCATGAGTCAGGGGCCACCATGAGCCTCCACAGCGGCTAACAACAACAACAAACAGTATCAACAAACAGTAACCAAGCCAGACATGGCAATTATGTAGCAAGTTATTACCATCTGACACTCTCCCTCCTCTGTCCTGTCAGACATCACCAATAGATTACCGCATTCTTTCAGACAGAACTTCAGATCCCTCTTAAAATGTTCCAAGTACAAATCGCCAATTAGTCAGGGTTGGCACATGACTGAAACCTTATCTTCCAAAGCTGGTTTTACGTATTTCCGAACGTGATAATGTTGTTCTACTGTTTATTTCATCATTAGCTCTCCATGTGGTGGTTGATCCAGGCTTTGAAGGCAGGAGTTGGAGAGATCTACAAACTAAGGCATTCTCAGCAGAGTGCAGAGTGTGAACAAAGCCATGGCATGTTTGGGGTGACCAGACTGAGTGGAGCACAGTGGGCATTAGAAAGTCACACAAATGAACTTGGAATAGGAGAGAAGAGCCAGATTAAAGTGGACCAAGACATTTGAATGTAATTTGCGTAGTTGATGTTTCCAAAGATTGGTAAGCATAGGTGATTTACAGTGGCAGACAGATTCAAGATTTTTTATTTTTTTAAACAGATTTTAATTTTTAGAGAAGTTTTGGGTTTACCAAAAAATTGTGCAGGAAATACAGAGAATTCCCAAACACCGTCTGCACCCTGCACACTCTTTCTCCTATTACTAACATCTTGCATTTATTGCATTTGTTACAATTGATGAACCAATACTGAGACATAATTATTAACTGAAGTCCATACTTTACATTAGGGCTCACTCTTTGTGTTGTACTGTTCAATAGGTTTTGACAAGTGCATAATGTCCTGTGTCCACCATTACAGTATCATATAGAAGTAGTTCCACTGCCCTAAAAGTGCCCTGTGCTTCACCTATTCATACCTCCTCCTCCCCCGGAGCGCCTGGCAACCACAAATCTTTGTCCTGCTTCTATAATTTTGCCTTTTCCAGAATATCATACAGTTGGAATCATACAGCTTTTTTATACTGACTTCTTTCACTTAGCAATATATCCATACAATAAAGTGTCTATCATTCAGCCAGAAAAAGAAATGAACTATCAAGTTATGGAATAACATGGAGGAAACTTAAATTCATATTGCTAAGTGAAAGAAGCAGGTCTGATTTTTTACTTTTATTATATTTTAAAAATTTTATTTACATAAAACCTCTGATTTCACAGAAATTACCGGTTAGAACAAAGATAAATTCATTTAAGTAAAACAGAGTTGATTTAAAGAAAATTATTAAATAAATAATGGGTACAGATGGTATGTGGATATGTCAAGTATAATCAAGGTGGAATTGAAATGATTGAGTTAAGAGACGCAAGGTGGTAAGTGACAGAGAACATCTATTGTCAAGTAATGAGGAAATGTCATGACCGAAATGTGTTTTTAGACAGGTTGATTCCACTGACCTGAGCAAAAATCACAGACATAAAAAAACCCACCAGCAACTAATAAATGTAATCATTCTGTCTTGATATAGTAATAAAAGAATATGTTTACTTTTCTGCCATATTTGCTGAATGTAGTTTTCCCAATCTGCTCTGGGTATTTTTTTGTTTGTTTATTGTTGTAGTTTAAGTGAAAGTTTACATTTCAACTTAGTCTCTTATACAAAAATCTATACATACATTGCTATGTGACCCTAATTGCTCTCCCTATACGGTAACAGCACACTCCTCCTTTCCACCCCTGATTTCCCATGTCCGTCAACCAGCTCCTGACCCTCTCTGCCTTCTCATCTCACCTCTGGACAGAAGCTGCCTGTTTAGTCTCATGTATCTACTTGAGCTAAGAAACACACTCTTCACGAGTATCATACTATGTCCCACAGTCCAGTCTAATCTTTGTCTGAAGAGTTGGCCTCAGAAATTGTTTTAGTTCTGGGTTGACAGAGAGTCTGGGGACCATGCTTTCCAGGGTTCCTCCAGTCACAGTCAGACCATTAAGTCTGGGCTTTTTACTAGAATGCTGGGGGTATTTTTAAAATTGTTTATGCTATTTTTTTTAACAAATTGAAATAAATTTTATGTAGTCTGATCAGTTGATCTTTTGCTTTGTGATTTCTTAAAAAGATTTTAAGCTTAGGAATTCGTTCTTAGTCTTTAATTCACAGATATAATATCTTGTTTACTGGAAATTTTGAAAGGGATTTTTTAAAGTGTAACTTCTTAATGAATCTGGGATTTTTTTTTTAAATTTTTTTATTGTACTTTAGATGAAGGTTTACAGAATAAATAGTTTCTCATTAAACAGTCAGTACACATATCGTTTTATGACATGGGTTAACAACCCCACGACACGTCAAAGTTCTCCCTTCTCGACCTTAAGGACCTTTTTTTTTTTTTTATTATACTTCAGGTGAAGGCTTACAGAACAAATAGTTTCTCATGAAACAGTAGCACACATATTGTTTTATGACATGGGTTAACAACCCCACAACATGTCAACCCTCTCCCTTCTCGACCTTTTTTTTTGGTGAAAATATACATAGCCAAAGATACACCATTTCAAAAATTTCTACATGCACAGTTCAGTGACATAGACTATGCTCTT